>NC_133322.1:6760904-6780607 GCF_012295235.1 Primulina huaijiensis
CATTTTTCTTTTTTTTTTTTTTTTTTTTTTTTTCTTTTTTTTTTATTTTTATGCTTTCTGTAAAAGATTGCATTTTTCTTTTTTTTTTCTTTTTTTTTGTATTCATTTTAAATTTTTTCTTTTTTTTTTTTTTTTTTTTTTGTGACAATGACATTTGTTTTCTAATTCTGCAAAGTGTCTATCCTTTTTTTTAATCAGTGGTAAGTGTCTATTCTTTCTTCTACTACAATCTTTTCTTGATGTTTTAGGTGGTGATTCAAAAACTTTGATGTTTGTACAAATCAGTCCCTCCGATCGGGATTCAAGTGAAACTTTGAGTTCTCTGAACTTTGCAACCCGAGTAAGAGGAGTTGAGTTGGGTCCAGCTAGAAAGCAAATTGATACTGCCGAGATTCATAAGTTGAAAATGATGGTATATTTTTGTTTCTATCACTGTCTCAGATAACACATCAATTATCTTTTCAAGGATTCTCTTGAATTCGGAACTCTAATCTTCTCCATTTACGATTTTTTTCTGTAGCTTGATAAAGCCAGGCAAGAATCTAAGTTCAAAGACGAATCTCTGAAAAAGCTGGAGGACAACTTACAAAACCTAGAGACTAAAGCTAAAGGTAGGGATCAGATTTACAGAAATCATCTAGAAAGAATAAAAGAATTAGAAACCCAAGTTGAGTTCAAGACGTCATTGCAAAGCCAATCCGAGAGACAAATTTTAAATCTTTCAGAGAGCATAAAAGAGAATGAGGAAATTTCTGCCAAACTTCAACTGAAGGTAATACGTTGAAGGTGACCATTATACTTTCAATTTGTAAATTGGAAATATATAAAATAACTTGAAAAACTTGGTAAAATGTCTTCGAATTGATATAATATTCTTTTTTTTCTTTGTAAAGGTGATGAACTTGGAGAACAAGCTCAAAGAAAGAGAAAGCCTCGAATCAACATTGTACAAGAATAAGGTTCTTTTTATCAACTCCTTCAGTACTCTTCCCTTGGCATTACATTCAATAACTTCAATCGAAAATGAAAAAATATTATGGAGTGTACGGTGGATTTTTAATTTCTGTGAAACAATAGAAGTTTGTTTATTAACTTTAATTCTACTTGGCGAAGGTTAATGAACTTGAGACCAAGCTGAAAGAGCAAGCACAAGAGTACGAGTCTTCTTCAGTAATTCTTCAGAGCAAGGTTCCATTTTTTGTTCTTATTTGATTATCCTTCTATTACATTTCATTTCAGCTAACCAGTCGTAAATATTTAATTTCTCGTTGTTTTAGATCAAAGAACTCGAGAGAGGGCTTAAGGAACATGAACTGAATTCTGAGCCTCTCTTGTTTCAACAAAAGGTGTTTGTTTTCTAGAAATCAATTTCCACTTTACGATGACTGTTCTTGTGAATATAACAATGCTTATTTCTCTTTTCTAGATTTCTTGGTTCATATTTCAATGCATAGGTTGTAGATGTATAAATTTGTTGGATACAATATCGCCAAGTTCCTTGGTCAACGAGGATGAATGAATGAGTTTCTTTGCTGATGGCAGATTAAAGATCTTGAAGACAAGTTAAGAGAGCGAGAAAAACAGCTAGAATCCACGACGCTATCTGAATCTTCCAATTTGTTGGGATCCACACCTGTTGAAGCCAAACGAGTGATAATAGATGAGGTCGCAAATGAGGTTGAGCACCGTATCTTAAGAAGTACAAATTCAATGAACCGCCAAGTCATTCAGGCCCCATCTGTTATGGTGAAGGAAAACGACTCCCTTCTTCATGAGGCCCGAAAGAAGAGATTTTCAAGTAACAGTGAAGTTGAGAATAAAGTTGTAGTGCGAACTCCAGTTGGCGACAACAAAGGGAGGCATTCGGATCCACCCAAACAATTTGCCAGGGTTTCAAGAATGAGCAAGCCAATTGCCCCTGCACAAAGGCCATTGGTTCGAAAGGTAACTAGCAGAGATCCAGTTCAAGAGATTAAGGAAAGGGATAGCAAGAAAAGGATGTGGTCTAGATGATATAAAATGAATGAACAGACGAATGATATTTTAACTAGAATTTATAGTTGGGGTAGTTTACAGTTGTCCAACTGCGTTTACATGTAGGATTTATTACATTGTGCTTTGAAGAGGTAGTAGTGTGTTTTTGGGATTTTTCTTCATTGGGGTGTGTAATATGTTTATATATTCTGTTGTATTTTTCCTCATATCATGTATTAAAGTTAATGAAAAATCAAGCAAGAAAGTTTCTGTCGAATTCTCGTTTCAATATGTGTTTCTAGTTTCAGTTACCTGAGAGGCCCATTGAGCAGTGGTATCTGATGACATCTGCAATGGGGTTTATGTTCTGTTTGTCGGCACACAAGAAATGGCATTTCCAGTGGTGATTAATTTTGAGGAAATGGCGGGTCGTATTTTGCAGGATGTGTTGAAAAGTTGTAGAAAGAAGGAAATTTCATACGTAATTCAATAAATGCACGTGGTTTCACACTTCAAAATTCGATTATAAATAGAGACACAATTCGATCATTTCATTCATCTATTCTTCGAGTTTTCTTTCGTCTTATGGCATCTGCAATGGGGTTTATGTTTTGTTGACCAATAATTACATGAGAATGAATCATAACATGTCCCGGTTTGTTTCTTTGATGTGTAAGAAAAACGTGACACATATTAAAAGAAGTAGCGTGTACAAATTGATATTGGCGACAGCCAAGAAAATTTAGCTGCGTACACGATTCTTCTTCTGAATCTCGGCTCCCGATACACTCATCGATGGAATGAGAAACGCCTATAAATAGAGCGATTGAGGTCCCTAAGCACACACCTTATAAGAAAAATTTACATCATCTATTGAGAGGGTGGAGTGCTTAGAAGGCATCAACCGAGAAAAAAATCAGAGAAATCAAAATTTTCAATGGCTGGAGGTAACAACTGATTTAAGCTTCCGCATATTGTTTTTCATGTTCACGTATATGTAAAAAACATGATTTTGAGAAAAATTTTCTAACATTTGGTATCAGAGCCGTGATATCTCTGCCTTGAAAATATTTGTTTTCATATCATGAAATTTTGGGAAAAGAATTTTAAGTNAAAAATTGGATATCACGAAAGTTTTGCGTAAAAAACTTGAAGTTGAAAATCAGATAAAATGATATAAACTTACCAGAGAATTTTGTTCTCGGTTGCACCTTAAACTTCTTCTTTGAAATCTTAAAAAATTGGAGATTTGGTTTTCTGAAATTTTCGGAGGAGATGAACTAATAATACAGGAGAAATTTCAAGAAAATGGTTTGAAAATGAAGTGCATGCAATTCATTTTGATTCAATCAATATGCAATAACGTCTACACATTTAATATATGGAGCCCACTAATTAAAATGAATAACGTGTATATGGAGCCTTCACATGCAATTCAATCAATTGCGGTTCAATTTTCTTCAGATAAACAATAATGTGGGCAATCAATTCAATTAATTTTTTATTTAAAAAAATTGTGGGACCCACACATTTTGACAATTGCTTGCAATTGTCGGTATTTTTTTAAAAAAAATTATTTATTTATTATTAATAATAATAATAAATAAATCATTAATTAATTAATGTGTAATTAAATTATATGTATAATTCAGTATACATATATCATTTGGTAAATAATTTGTACACATTAAAATAATTCAAAGATCGATGTAATTTCTAATACATGTTTAGGAATTATTTTTGCATGTTAGATATAATATCAAATATTATGGATAAGTGTTTGATGTGTACATGCAAATTTAATATTATGTTTGCATTTATTCTTGAAATCTAAAATTCAAATAATATTGAAAAATAATTAGTACATCAATATTCACATTATGTTCATATTAAATTATATCGAGTTGTTTATAATTTAAAATGAACATATCAAGTAAGATGTGAATATAATATTATAAAATATTTCAGATGTTCACAAATGAACAAATAATCATCACTTTATCACTACTCTGATAAAAGAAAAAAACTGATGAGGGGCCCACATTTTTCACGTAAATGTGATCCTCACTTTATCACTACTCTGATTGAAGAGAAAAACGGATAGGGAACATATTTGTTCATATTAAGTAAAAATGTGAATATAAAATTATTTAATAAAAAATTTTGGCTTATAAAGATTCACATAAATGTGGATAATTAAGTTGAATAATAATTATAAGGTGACGTAAGAAAACATGATCAGAGGGAGTTCTTCATAGATCGGTTTAAACTGCCTTGACTAGCCACTGGTCTCCCTGAGGAACGTTGCTCTGTCTAGGAGTTAGGTATTTAAAGGGTCTTAGCACTACCTATCTTTCCTGAGAGCACTCTTGAAAAGTGTTGATTGCGAAATAATTATTATATAAAGCATTAAGTAAAGCCAAAATTTTTTCCAGTGAACCATATAATTTTAAATAATTGAGGAATAGCCACAACATCCTTAATTATGAAAAATTATGCATTAAGTGGATTTGGATCACATAATGGACAACAATTGTAATTAATTATATAAACATAATAAATTTTACTCCACAGGGATTTTTATTATATTTATATAACTAATTAGGTTAAAATATCAAATTATATTTTTCTTAATTTATCCACAAGAGTTAAGGAAAATACATTTTGATAGTTTTATCATATAGTTACAGAAAAATCTTATTGAATTAAAATTTTAGCCCACAGGCAAATTTTATGTCACTAGATTTTTAAAACATGAATTACATTGGGACACATCTCCATAGAGAGAATTAAAAGATTAGTAAATGATGAAGTACTCAGTACTTTAGATTTTACTGATTTTGAGACTTGTGTGGACTGCATTAAGGAAAAGCAGACCAATAAGTCTAAAAAAGGTGCCAAGAGGAGTACAGAAATATTAGAAATCATATATTCAGATATTTGTTGTCCAGATATGGACATGCAAGGTCCGAAATACTTAATCTCTTTTATTGATGATTATTCACGATACATGTATATCTACATGCTTCATAACATAAACGAAGCACTTGAAGCCTTTAAGGTTTTTAAGACTGAAGCGGAGAAGCAATGTGGAAAACATATTAAGATTGTGAGAACAGATAGAGTGGAGAATATTACGGTAGATACACTGAGAATGGACAAGCACCTAGTCTGTTTGCGAAGTTTCTCCAGGAACATGGGATTGTTGCCCAATATGCTATGCCTGGTTCTCCGGACCAGAATGGCGTAGCTGAGAGGAGAAACCGAACATTATTGGACATGGTGAGGATCATGTTAAGTAGCTCCAAACTTCCTAAATCCTTGTAGACTGAAGCTCTTAAGACAGCTGTGTATATATTAAACCGAGTTCCAACTAAGGTTGTCTCAAAGACGCCATTTGAGTTATTTAAAGGTTGGAAACCGAGTTTGCAACATATACGCGTTTGGGGTTGTCCTTCTTAAATAAGAGTTTACAACCCACATGAGAAGAAACTGGACCCAAGAACTATAAGTGGATATTTCATTGGGTATGTCGAAAAATCCAAATGGTACAGATTCTATTGTTCATCTCACAACACTAGAATTGTGAAATCAAGAAATACAAAATTTCTTGAAAATGACTTCATTAATGGGAGTGATCATGACTTAGTTTTTGAGAATGATCACATTAATGCACAACCCTCTTATTCAATGGACAGATTGGTCGTTATTCACACCCCTCAAGACCAAATGGGTGTTAGACAACCAGTTACTGAAGTTCCACAAATCGCTGATGAAAATCCAGTAGATCAAATAGTTAATGAAGAACAACAAGAAATTGTTGATCAACCAAACAACCTTAGGAGATCTACTAGAATAAGAAGATCATCTATATCTAGTGATTATGTTGTGTATTTACAAGAATCGGATTTTAACATCGGAGCCGAAAATGATCCTGAAACATTTTCACAAGTCATGAATTGTAATGAGTCAAAACTATGGTTTAATGCTATGAAAGAAGAGATGAATTCTATGGCAGTTAATGGAGTCTGGGATCTTGTTCAGTTGCCTGATGGTGTAAAAGCCATTGGATGTAAATGAGTCTTTAAAACAAAGAAAGACTCATTAGGCAACATTGAAAGGTATAAAGCAAGACTCGTTGCTAAAGGATTCACTCAGCAGGAAGGAATCGAGACTTTTTCTCCTGTATCTAAAAAATATTCTCTCCGTATCAGTCTAGCATTAGTTGCACATTTTGACTTAGATTTGCAACAAATGGATGTGAAAACAGCATTTCTCAATGGAGAACTAGAGGAAGAGGTTTATGTGAAATAACCTGAAGGATTCTACTCTAGTAATGGTGAGCAATTGGTTTGTAAGCTTAAGAAATCTATATATGGATTGAAACAAGTTTCCCGTCAATGGTATTTAAAATTTCATGATGTTATCTCTTCATTCAGATTTGTTGAGAACCTCATGGATCAATGTATATACCAGAAGGTCAGTGAGAGCAAGATTTGTTTCCTTATTCTATATGTGGATGATATATTACTTGCAACCGATGATAAAGGTTTGTTATATGAGGTGAAACATTTTCTCTCTAAAAACTTTGATATGAAGGATATGGGCGATGCATTTTATGTCATTGGCATTAAGATACATAGAGACAGAATTCGAGGTATTATAGGTTTGTCTCAAGAAACCTATATAAACAAAGTTTTAGAGAGATATCGGATGAAAGATTGTTCACCAACTATAGCTCCCGTTGTGAAAGGCGATAAATTCAATTTGAGCCAATGCCCAAAGAATGATCTAGAGCGGGAACAAATGAAAAACATTCCTTATGCTTCTGCTGTCGGAAGCTTGATGTATGTTCAGGTTTGCACTAGACCTGACATTGCATTTGTTGTTGGGATGTTGGGAAGATATCAGAGTAATCCAGGTTTAGACCATTGGAAAGCTGCAAAGAAAGTCATGAGGTACCTTCAAGGGACCAAAGATTATATGCTTATGTTTAGACGAACTGAGAATTTGGAAGTAATTGGCTACTTTGATTCAGACTACGATGGCTGCATTGATTCAAGAAAATCCACTTCAGGATATATTTTCATGCTAGCTGGTGGAGCTATATCTTGGAGAAGTGCAAAGCAGACATTGACAGCTACTTCTACCATGGAAGCTGAGTTTGTATCTTGTTTTGAGGCAACCTCACATGGTGTATGGTTGAAGAGTTTCATTTTAGGGCTTAGAATTATGGATTCTATATCTAGGCCATTAAGAATATATTGTGAGAATTCAGCTGCTGTTTTTATGGCTAAAAATAACAAAAGTGGTAGTCGAAGCAAGCACATCGACATTAAGTATTTAGCCATACGAGAACGTGTTAAAGATAAGAAGTTACTTATCGAGCACATTAGCACTGAATTGATGATTGCGGATCCTTTGACTAAGGGCATGCCACCATTGAAATTTAAGGATCATACAGAAAGTATGGGACTTGGTTCTTTTATGTAATTTTGTTGTAAGAACAAATTTAATGAAACTATGATGTGATATTTTCTCATATTTATTGTGCACACTCGATTTTCAATGGCTGGAAGTAACACTCGATTTAAGCTTCCACATATTGTTTTTCATGTTCATGTATACGTAAAAAACATGATTTTTAGAAAAATTCTGACATGATGTTCTTCGATGGGTTTGTGTCCTCCAGTGTGTTTACACGAGTTGGCTAGTGATGGTCAAAAGAAGCTGGTCGCGTTTATTTACTTTGTTTTCTCCAGGCTTGCTAAACAGATGACAATGAACCAACAAAAAATGAAATGAAGCACTGGTTACTTGATGTCTCTTCTAGGATCATCTGCTTCAACTGATGTAGGATGTGCTTATAATCGCAAAACAAAACAAATTTGACGTTTGATTCGCTCGATATCATGGAGAATGGGCCATTTTTGAAGTACCTCAAATTTGGACATGGTGATTAACAATTGAATTATTACTCTTGTAGTTCGGCAGCTGGACTCATTCTTGATTTATACCTGTATTGGCAGTTTATAAATTTTGGTTAATTATATATATATTTTTGTGCTTCTATGCAGGGGCGGAGGGAGACTTGTGGCCTGTTTCCACGGTAACTACGGAGCGTGCATTTTCGGCTATGAAGTATGTTAAAACAGTTCTTCGTAGTAAAATGAGAGATTGTTTTTTGACAGATTCTATGATTATCTATATTGACAGAGAGTTTGCTTTAAACATAGACTCAGATTCTATAATTGATGAATATTATACTTCGAAGAATAATAAGATTATGGCTATAAAGATTATCTGTGTATATTTTAGTTTAAAAATATTTAATTTAATCATCTAAACATATTAAATGAATGGTTTTAGATATATTCGTTTTATTTGATCTTCATTAAATTTTCTTGCAGGCGGTGATGGAGATATAATATTACATTGTCAATGTTTTGTCGGTTTCTGAATCTTAAGAGTTCAATAACCAAAATATTGAAGATCTTGTTAATGAGAAATTTTTTGATACTACGATGAACAAATATCATAGTTATGATTTTAATTGTTATGGATTATTTTGTTTTTAGTTAAAAAAAATTAACTGGGGTATATTTCAAATCCTGACTGGTGTATCGGCTTCGGCTACAAATATCGGTTGCTCATGAGGTTTGCATGGTTATTGGTTAGACTTTAGATCGATTCGACTTAATTATCATGTCAAAGAACTTCTGCAATAAAGTAAATTTTTACATGATTTCTTATTCGTAAATCTATAAATAATAAAAATTATTATTTTTATCATGCTAATTTTACGTAAATATGATTTTCTTTATTTTTAGGAGAAAAAGCAATCGATATCGAATTTCAACATAATGGTTTTCATCTTCAAAAAGAGAGTATATTCCGACCATGTTTGGACGAAGGAATCCGATAACAAATCTTAAATCCAAATCCACTTCACTTGTTTGTACAATTTTGAAATCTATAAATTAGAAATCCTTTCACTTCAATTTTAAGCTATTTTTATTTTCAAATTTTAAATTATACATATCAATTCAAATCCATCCTTTTGAATCTACTCTTAAACCATCCAAATCAAGCCAAATAAACAAGTCTCATCCCCCTAGTAATAGCATATTCAAATTATATTAAAACTAAAAAACATAAAATAAAATAAATAAACAAACTAGTTTTCGTCCTCCTAGAACTCCCAAAATCCTTTAGCATCATCATGCAAACTCTTTTGGACAATTCTAAAATATTTGAGCGATGATTGTTGGCTTTGTATCAAGTTAAATTTTAACCTTCTATTCATGTAATAAGTCAACGACTTTAAATTTTTTTACTTACAGTATTATTAACATATCTAAGAATCCAATTGAGTTATACAAAGTCGGCTCATTCTCTCATTCAAGTTCACCTTACAATGTGCTAACACCTGAGGCGAACTTAGCTCATATTTACTCAAGCTCCAGAACATATCGCAGCTACGTAACAGATCGATCTACAAATTTCTTCATAGGTTTTTAGTTTCTTTTGTGAGATGCAATGCAGATGCTATGTCATAAGCAGAACCTCACCATGCAAACCTGCCAAAGTGAAAAACACATTAATTCCAAATTTCTTAGTGATGATACCCCGGGGAAGTCCGGGTCACGGATCAGGTTATGAAAAGTTTTGGACCAATCTGACAGATAAGCGGGCAAATATATGCCTGAGACATCATCTCCCCGGGCTATTAGCAACCGGGCATAAACCCGAGCTACCAGAAGCCCGGACTTCCAGACAAGCTCCCAGGTCAGGGCTTTCTAGCCGGGCTACCTCGATAGTAGCACTGCACTCGAGTGCACAAGTATGCAATATCTTATTTTGGTAATCATTACTGTCAGAATCACACGGATTTGGCGTGTCAGAAAAGTTGTCAGAAAGTAGGGTATGAGCAATCATCTTGCCATAATTAGTAAGTGGACACTGAAAACAAGGTCATCATTGACTTCCTTGTTAAAAATATCATGTTTGATTAAACTTTAAACAGGGATTCACATATATATCTTGCCCACACCATTTCTACAATATTTTCTCTTGGCTACATAGCTCTTTCCTCACCCATCTGCTGACTTTAACATCGGAGTGGCCACACCTGACATCCCTCCGGCGCCCATTCACGTGGTTATCTTCGTGTTTACAGGTCACTACTGGTTTTTCTAAGAAGAAGAAACTGCTGGTTTGGACACATCTCACTAGGCTCTCGTTCTTTATCATTTTCACAACCCGACCACGTGAAATTGCCAACGCATCTCACACCCATTTTCACCAGGTCACATCATTGGCGCCGTCTGTGGGAATTTGAGTTTCAAGACATGGATATGGCTCCTACCAGAAGAACAAACAAAGAAAGCTCTAGAGTTCCTGAGGCGACCTACCTCTCTCTGGTCAAGGTGGCCCGCCACTCACTAATCCTCAGCCTACAATTACCTTATCACCCGAAGAATTAGCCCGGATTGTATCCGACGCCGTCGAGAAAGCCATGGCAAAGAGAGCCCCCTCCCATCATTCTACCCAGCCAGAACGTGAGCAAGAGAGGGAGCAAGGGGGCAGAGGAGAGGATGGAGAGGCGGAGGAAAATGAGTCAAGTGCTGGTTCTAAATCCCCTACTGTGGCGGAAGAACTGGAAGAATTAAGGAGGAAAGTGAAGGTCTTGGAGGGGCAAGTTAGGGATCGGGACAACACTCCGGTGATGGCTAAGGGATGCCCTTTTTCTGATGTCATCATCCGGGAGCCTCTGCCAGGGCATTTCAAATATGCAAAGATAAAAGAATACGACGGGAGTTCTGATCCGAAAGAACACTTCGTTCGGTTCGAAAATATGGCTATGTTGCATTGTTATGAAGACAATATCAAGTGCAAGGTGTTCTTGACTACTCTGGTTCACTCGGCCCAAAGATGGTTTGAAAGACTGTCCCCTCGAGGCATTCAGTCTTTCGATGATTTCCAGAAATTATTCTTACACTATTTTAGCAGCAGCAAGAAATATAAAAAAATCACTTTTAGTATGTTCGAGGTAAAGCAGAGCCCTGAAGAAACTCTAAGGGCATACATCATGAGATTCAATCGAGTCGCTTTGGATGTCCCCTCATACGCCCCCCTAAGACGAAAACCACTGCATTCACACAAGGACTACGGGAGGGGGATTTTTTTCGCTCATTAACCAAGAAACAGCCCGGGGACTTTGAGGATCTTCTAGCTCGGGCAGAAAAGTATATTAAAATTGAAGAAGCTCATAAATAGAAGCGAGATGCTTTGAAGAGAAAGAGAGGTGACCGGGTGGTCAGACCCGAGGAGAGATCTCATAAGAGGGTGAATGCAGGGCATTTTTCTCATCATGTGCCTTTGAAGATTGCTGTATAATAGCCGCGTCTGGGTACGAGATTTTCAGATTGGGGATTTAGTTATGAAGAAAGTAAATCCAGTCGGGGAAGTGGGCAAGTTAGAAGCTCGTTGGGAGGGTCCATTCAAAATTATTCGAAAAGTTAGCTCGGGAACATTCTACTTAGAAGACGATCAGGGACGCTCTCTTAAGAGACCATGAAATGTTTTTCATTTTAAAAAGTATTATGTTTGATAGAGTATTGTACTGGTATCTACAATTCAATAAGATGAAAGAATGATTCAGAAAGACTTGGCATAAGTCCAGAGCTTCGTACCCTTTCCCAAAACTCCGTACCTTGGTTATCCAGTAAGTCCAGGGACCCGTACCTTGGCTCAGGGCTCCGTACCCTGGTTATCCAGTAAGTCCAAGGACCCTTAACCTGGCTCAGGGCTCCGTACCTTGGTTATCCAGTAAGTCCAGAGACCCATACCTTGGCCCAGGGCTCAGTACCCTGGTTATCCAATAAGACCAGGGATTCGTATTTCACCCGGGACGCATGAAGCCCCGGTAAAATTTTAAACCCAGGAGGCATGAGACCCTGGTATTTTATTCAACTTCGGTTATTTTCCAACACTTAGAAAAATTTCTGAGGATTTGACAGTCGGTGGAAAAAAGAAACACGATTATTATTCAAGACTTGAAGTATTTTTCAATTTTTATTTAAAGTTCAGGATATGTTTTCAATATGGAGTATATCTACAAAAAGAAAGACATGCGAAATAAGATTTCATTAAATGAAAGGCCTAAGGCCAAAATTACATTAAAAGAACCGAAAAAAAAAAGGAAAATTACAAAGCTATTCTAAATCTATCGGGCACGGCTGTCCTTCAGCCTCCTAGTTCTCTTCTTCAGCCTCCTTGGGAAGGGACGCTATGGCTCGATCAAAACTAAGAAAGTCTTCTCTTTCCTCCGGAAAAAGCCCGGCCTCTTCAAATTGCTCTTGGCATTTGTCACAGCCGGTTCGGAAGAAATAATAAGCCCGATCCTCAATTGCCATCTTGAACTCAGGAGACTGGAGGAAGGAGGTTCGCCATTTCTCCTGAGAGTACGCAGATGTCGCCAGGGCATTCTCAGCAACAGCAGCCCGGGATTGTTGATTCTCTATCTCCTCGGATAAAGAACGATTCTCTGATTCCAAGACAGAGATACGCCCATGTAAAGTTTCCTCCCAGACGAGGCTGGCATCCACGCCCTCTCTCGTTTTAGCCAGATCTGCCTGGGCCACTGATAGTTGTTGATTCGTTGTGTCCAAAGTAGCGTGAAGGCCGGTGACTGCTTCTTCATGAGCTGATCGAACTCAGGACGGTTCTCCTTGAAGTTGCTCGTAAAGCTCTTGGGTGGCCCGGGCTCGACCGCCTTCCTTCGTGGCCACTGCGGCTACTTCTTCGAAGGCCGAAATCAGCATTTGAACACCATGTTCAGCAGTAGTTAGTACTAAAAAAAAATTGGAGAAGAGGAAAAAAGTATAACTTACAGAAAAGACCGAGTCAGATCATTCAAAAAGCTTCGGGGTCGAAGAGAACCCCTCAGATAGGCCTTCTCAGCGGGAAGAAGCATCTGCTTGAGGAGCCTAACCCCGGTACGAAGCTCCCTCCGAGAAAAGGTTGCCTCGGGCTCCTTGCGAGCTGGAGTGAAGAGGCTCAGTGAGAGGTTGAGTCGGAGGAGAAGAAGTTGATTGAGTTGTTCGGGAGGTGCCTTGGTGTCCTCCTTTATTGCCCTCGAGGAGGATCAGTTCCGGGCTTGCCACCGTTTTTTTTTCTTCTGGATAAGAGGAATGTGATCTGCTTAATCTTCCGAGAAATCAGCCCGAACCATTCCCCCCCTCCTTTGGATTTTCTGCCGGGGTGGAGTTGTCTAGCCTGGCAGCCTCCTCCTCGGCCACAGCAGACGGTCGAATTTCGGTAAGCGTTGGCTGAACCAATTTCTTCTTCTCAGCAGCAGCTTTCCAGGACGCAAGTTTTTTCTCTTTGGCTGCTTTCTCAGCCGCCCACCTCCTTGCAAAGACGTCTTGCATTTCCGAGTTATCTGTCAAAAACCAAAAGAAAGAGAAAAGCGAAACTATTAAGAACCAAGTACAAAGTAAAAAATAAGGGAAAATAAAGGAAGAGGTCGGAGATGATAAATTACCAGGTTGAGCACCCGAGCCAGCTGCTTCGTCAATCACCCGATCAACAGGGTCCTCAGCCCGGGTACTCAACCCGTAAGAAGACGCCCCTGGTTTGGACACATCTTACTAGGCTTTCATTCCTTATCATTTTCACAACCCGACTCGGTGAAATTGTCCACGCATCTCACACCCATTTTCACCCAGTCACATCACTTAGATGATGTCTAGACTGTTGTGCGTCTAAAAGATTTCAATTGCATCATCACCATCATATATAACATTTGATACGGTAAAAGATAGATAATAGCAAGAAAGAGAAAAATAAAAGAAAGATGAATTTGAAGGAATACATTGATCAAAACAATCTGTAGTAAACTGCAGGAGGGCTTCCATTTCTTCAGCCATCATTGCTACCCTTTCTGCCTCCTTCACGGCTTCAGCAGCTACAAATGATTTATTTTCAGCCTCTGCAATTCTGAAAGCAGTGGACCTCGCTGCATCTTCAACAGTATCCCCAAGTAATCCAATGCTCTGAATCTGTCTAGGGTGGGAGTCTTTCAGTCCCACGTTGGGGGTTTTCATGTCTGGTAGTGCATCTCTTTTCAGTCTGTAACAATTCTGAATCTGCATTTGGAACTTAGAAGATTAGACAGATGCCCGCATGATTTAATGTTTTTTTTTACATAAACTTGGGTTTCGAAGAAAAACAGTCAGAATGCTTCCATGACATTCCTGGTTCTGGATGTATCAATCTATTTTCACAATAACAAGGCATGAAATCGAGTGATTAGATCTGTGGCATCATTTACATTTCAAGCGTTTGACAGATAACGTGGAAATCCAACCAAGAATAAGGAAATCTAGCCATAATTTGAATGGTTAAGTCAGAACCAAGAATTAGATTACAGAACAGAGAACAAGATATAAAACAGCTCAACCTTATCATTTTTAGCTCGGTTTTCTTTTGATACTTTTGCCAAGGCAATCCACATACTAAAGTATGGATGTCTAAATGCTATATAATCACATGATCCGTTTATTAAGAAAATTTTCCGAACTAACAATTCATGAACAATGTTCAAACCAGTTATGGAAACTGCCACCAAGTCAAATAATCTGATACACTAACAATGCCCTCATAGAAAAAACATGGTGTAGAGTCTCGTTTAACCAGTAATTTAATCATTAAAACCAGCAATGAATCATTAACAGTCACCACCAATAATTAAAAGGCAGAATTCAATTCAAAACAATCTCCCGAAAAAATAAATAAAAAAATGCAGACCCAATCATACAAACAGAACACAAGTTCCATACAAGATAGGGTCATAGGGATAAGTACAAAAAAGGTACTCAACTAGGACCTGCATTGCATGGTAGAGTCGAGAAAAATTTTACCTTTTCAAGTTTGTGTTGAAGAACGAGCCTCCTTAATCTAGAACTCAGAACCCGTTTGAAATTTTGTGGAACCTCTTGCCTTTGCTGAATGAATCAGTCAAAACACAAAAATCTTTAGTTATTCTGAACAAGAAATATAAGCAGGGAGAATAACAATGATAAAAAAAGCAAAAGACACGGTAACATTTGACAATGAGCTGATAGATATCAATATACCACAACATATCTTGTTCATGAGCACAATCAGTATGATCAAGCTACCAAAAGTATCCAAATTAAACAGCCTTCTTTCTTCTGATTCACAAAAAGCTATGAAACACCGAAAAATTTTAAATATATATATGGCCAGGCAAATTCATCTTCCAGATATAATGTAAAAATCACATAGAGCTGCAGAAGTATTCTGCATCAGTTGAAAGACTTGAAATTCTAAAACATGTAAACTTTATGTCACAAGTCACAACGAACAGTGTCATTATTTATAAAGATTAGAAGCAGTCTTCTAATCAGTTTAAAATACAAGGTTTTCCATTAAGACTGCTATAAATCATTAATCATAAATAAAATGGTAAGTTATCCTATGTAAATTTTAATCTTATAAAAGACTTCTGTGGGGAACATCACATATAGTTAGCTGGCAGATAAAAAAAACATATCAGAGAAACTCCTAAAAGAAGCAATATTTAGATAGCTAGCATGGGGATCATGATTAACTTTGCATCAAAAATAATCTAAAGGGATTTAAAACAAAGTGTAAGAAAAACACAGATACACTAGAGCAAGAGATACATGCAGCTGTTAGGATTCCTGATGAGGCCACCAAAATCAAAAATAATTCAAAATGTAAACATAAAGAACACCATCCCTCAAAAGACGGAGCTAAAAACTACATCTTAACTGCAACATTATTTATGGCAAGGACATGTCATTATCAAGCAAATACTTGTGTTGTGGTGTATTATATGTGTTTCACTTAAGTGTGGCTGCCAATTCATTTGCATACTGCAGCTTCTAGCACCTGGCTTGAATCATCAATGAATGCCACCAATATATCTCTAGATATGTAAAACTATCTTGAGGATACCGATAGCCTATTCTTTCTCTAAAGTGACAGTTCTCAAGAAGTAAGTTCATATTGAAATATCTGGTAGCTACTAAAGGAGAGTCATACCTCCTCAATGAAAATCAATTTTCATGTATAATTTTTTCTTAAAATTCAAATTTCGCATCCCCCACCACAATAATAATAATAAACTAATTGTATCACCCCTATCCCCTCTCTGAATTGTGTAAACATCTCTCGTACTTTCCAATGATAAATCACTGATAAGAAACCAGACCTCGATGAAATTAGCAATTGTGCCTGAATCTGATCCATTTGGCTCCTTGAGAGTAGACAGTGCCTCATATATCATGGCATCGTACCTGAGAACAAAGTAATATTTCACATGCCTCAAATAAAAGAGAGGAGAAAGATAATAATATTTACAAATAACATACTCAACATGATTTCGATAATGCAATATTTATCATAGGGATATTTCACAAAACTAACTTGGCAGCACTATTTCCTTCAGATAACGGTTTTGCAGAATAAATCATAGATACGTCCATTGGTGCATCCAGTGATGATGGAGTGACAGATGCAGAGGTCTGCACAACGGGCAGCGGAGCAGCCAGAGAGTCAGGATTTGCCTTCACTTTCGGTGTCGTCGATTTATCTCTTAGGCCTTGGCCATTTGCAACACTCAAATTCCTCCACTTATCCTGCATAAGAAAGCCAATATGATAATCATATTTGTCTCATATTTGGTTTAAAAATGGTTTGGTTTCCAACAAATTAAATGACTGGCAAAAAAGTAAGCTTTGGCTTATAGAGTATAAGTTAGCACGGGACATGTGTATCTTAACCTACAAGTAGTAATAGAAACCAAAATTGGTAGGGAACACAAGAGGGAGAGGGAGAGGGACTTTTTCGATCCAGAAAATTTGATAGGTGGTGAGAAGATATTCTAAGAAGAACGTTATTCTTATATCTTCATATGATGTTCTAGTTTAATATAATCACATAGAAAATATAATGGTTCGCTGAGCAATACTCTCAAATGCAATTGACCCGTTTCTTTGCTAAAAAATGATAGTAACAAACTTTTCATAATCACAAGAGTGTCATAATTACAAATGTAAATCGGTGTAAAATTAATAAAGCTACTCACTGAAACATATCCACACACAAAAATTCAACATAAATAAGCAGACCACAATTACTAATCTAAATACATTTCTTTCACTTCTTCATATGCATCACCATACAAATCCATAATAAACTACAATTTTTAAACTTTACTTAACAACCCCTATATCAAACAAAAAAAAATGAAGGCTATAAGAGTTCCAAATAACTCTAGTAGAAAATGTCTACACGAGCACAAATTACAACGGTAAATTCAAATAAAAACTTATGCAATGGTGCTGCTAGGATACTCACACTAGTATACGGCGCCACATACATTAATTTAAGCAAATAATGTGTACCTTCAGATCGATGTTGGAGCGAGCAAACAGAAGGTGGTTGAATTCAGGGTCTCTTTGAATATTCTTCCACTTTCCTGCGCCGTGCTTCGCCACTCCGGCTCGCAGCGCTTCCTCCTCTTCTGAGGTCCACTTCTGCTTGGGATTCCCCATCTCTTCCTCCCTCCGCCGCACAAATTATTTCTGTCTCCGTGATATATTTTCGGCCTTTTGCTCTTTAGTTGCGGCGGCGCCAGTCGTAAATTGGGATATTATCAATAATAAATGGGGCCCAGAGAAAAATGTTTTAGGGTACTTCGCAAATATTGTGAAACTTTGGGGACTATCGAGCTACTCTAAATACAGGTGGGCAGGGGTTCGCGTGAAATTACCCTGCCGAGTCTATGTCATATCGGAAGTTCTACTATCGATATATTTATACGAGGAGTGAGTCTCATGTGAGACCGTCTCACGGATCTTAATTTGTGAGACGGGTCAACACTACCCATATTCACAATTAAAAGTAATACTCTTAGCATAAAAAGTAATACTTTTTCATGGATGACACAAATAAAATATATGTCTCACAAATACAACCCGTGAGACCGTCTCACACAAGTTTTTGTCTTATATGAGATGATCGATCATCTCACTTGAAAATAAAAAATGATTGATCATCTTATATAAAAAAAAATCGAAATTATATCTCCCATTGTAGCATAGACTCACCCAAATAATCAGGTACCCATTACCTCGATTTTCAACTCGATCGATCATCTCACTTGAAAATAAAAAATGACCGATCATATTATACAAAAAAAAAAATCGGAATTATATCTCCCAGTGTAGCATAGAATCACCCAAATAATCAGGTACCCATTACCCCGATTTTCAACCCGATCGGGGTCGGTTCCGAATACACCCCTTTTATAAAACTGTCTATACAATTTACGTATCAATATCATTTGAACTATGAGTCATTCTATATATACATTTAAATTGACATACTAGATAAGACATTTTTTCTTTTTCAAGAATGAGAATAAAAAAAATAAAAAAGATTTAATTTATCATATAAAGTATAAATCTTATAATTAAGTGTTGACCTGAATTTCTCTTGTGTTATAGAGAATGATCAATTCTCTTCCCAATTTACAAACATGTGTCATACCATAGTTCATAGAGTTCATTGTCGGTTTTCTACCCTGAAACTTAATATAGAAAATAGATACATCCAAATTTTTTATTGTTTAATTATTTATTTAAAAATCACATATATTATATCAACATTAAAATTTTAGATATTATATTATATTTTTTATTAGTTTATTACAATAATTATTTAAAAATATATTTTGTTGCTTTTAAATATATAAATTTGGTATCAATAACATAACAATTGATTGTTTAAAAGTTCAAAAGTATATTTTCCATATTGATACTCACGGGAAATTTAGGGTCCGATCCCGGCGAGGGTCACTAATCCAGACGCAGGTTTGAAATTGTCATGAGCCTGAAATCACAAATAAGACCGTTAGAAGGGGGCCAGGAGGGTGTCCTGGCGTAGCTCCTCCGACGCTCAAGTCAGAGACTGAGGATATATGGGGGAGCAGCTAAGGGTGCTGCTGAAAACAATATAGTGAATGAATCAAATGAACACCCATCAGAACTCCGACGCGCGACCTTCTGGTCCCCGCACAAGACTCCCACTTCTTTCCCCACAGGAAACTTCAACTTCTGATGATATGTGGACGCTACGGCTCTGAAATCCTTTAAGGCTGGCCGCCCCAAGATTCCATTATACGATGAGGGGGTATCCACCACGGTAAATGTTATTATCTTTGTCACCCGTCGAGGGTCGCGTCCCAAAGATAGGGGAAGAGTAATTTGACCCAGCGGCGGAATGGCATGTCCCGCGAACCCATACAGAGGAGTGGAGACCGGATCAAACTCGACCCCTTCCACCTTCATCTGATCCAACGTGCTCTTGAACAATATATTTACAGAGCACCCATTATCAATGAAGATCCTTGCCACATCGTAGTTGGCAATAATGGCTGTCACCACCAAGGCATCGTTATGAGGAGCCACGATACCTCGAAGGTCTTCCGGCCCGAAGCTGATGACAGCATCTTGGGGTAAGTCTGCACCCCTGGATATCTCAAAATTCTCCAACCTCCTCCCGTGTGCTTTCCGAGCTCGCCCAGAGTCTCCATCAGTAGTACCCCCCGAGATCATGTGAATCATTCCTCTCGTGGGGTGGTTATCTTCATCTGCTCTCCTCCTCGGCTC
>NC_133322.1:6780851-6826117 GCF_012295235.1 Primulina huaijiensis
ACCCCTCAGTCCTTGTGTAAAGGCACTTATCATGATGTCAGGGGTAGCCGTCGGTATCTCCAGCGCTGCACTGTTGAAACGCTGGACAAATTCTCGCAAAGTTTCAGTCTCTTGCTGTTTCATCACGAACAAGCTCAAATAATTTCTCTGGTGCCTCTTGCTGCTGGCAAATCGGTGCAAGAAAGCTGTAGCAAAATCCTCAAAAGACTGTATGGAGTTGGGCTGCAGGGTGTTAAACCATTGCTGGGCTGACCTCACCAACGTGCCCAGAAACACCCTGCACCTGACTCCATCTGAATATTGGTGCAACAAAGCCGCATTCTCAAATCTCCCCAAGTGTTCCTCGGGGTCAGTATGTCCGTCATACTCACCAATGTTAGATTGTCGGAAATTCGGAGGAATCCCTTCCTCCAAGATGGCTAGTGAAAAAGGGCTTCCTCTCTTGGGTACCGGCGCTCTGCTTCCTACCTGCTCCCTCAACCTCCGTATCTCCTTCCACATCTCCCCCATCTCACTAATCTCCCCAGTTGGGAGGGGTTGCGTCTCCTCCACCCTGCTCTGGTGGACTTCAACATTTTCCTCACGTTCCTGACGGGCGGCCTGTTCCTCTACAAACACAGACTCTTGATTCTTTTTCATGGCCTCCTCCACTGTCCGGGTGATAAATTGGCCCAACTGCTCCAGGGTCAAGTTCCCCACGTTCTCATTGGGATGGTTTTGCTCGACCCTTGTCTCGTGAAGGGGCTGCTCGGTTCTTGTCTCTTGACGAGGTTGTTCTTGTCTCGTCTCAAGACGCGGTTGTTCATGTCTTGTCTCAACATGAGACTGTTCGGGTCCTCTCTGAGGACGCGATGATGCTGAGGTAACTCTTCTACTTCCTTTCCTGCCTACCATCTCTACGTCTCAACTCAAGTGTTCCCACAGACGGCGCCAAGTGATACTCACGGGAAATTTAGGGTCCGATCCCGGCGAGGGTCACTAATCCAGACGCAGGTTTGAAATTGCCCTGAGCCTGAAATCACAAATAAGACCGTTAGAAGGGGGCCAGGAGGGTGTCCTGGCGTAGCCCCTCCGACGCTCAAGTCAGAGACTGAGGATATATGGGGGAGCAGCTAAGGGTGCTGCTGAAAACAATATAGTGAATGAATCAAATGAACACCCAAACCTAATATTTATAGGAGAATACCTGGGCCCTTGATGGGCCTGTCTTCCATTTGGGCTTGGGATGGGCCAGGGGTAGTGGGCTCATCCATGGAGTATCACATATAATTAGGGGTATTCAAAAATCGAACCAAATCATATGGTGTGGTTTGATTTTGATTAATCACGGTTTGCAATGATTTTAAAATCAACCAAACCAAAAAAATTGTTTTATTTAAGCTTCGAATAAAAATAAACCAAATCAAACCAATGACATTAATATAAAAAAAATGTAATAAATTTTGTTAATTTAACTTAATTTTTCTTGATATAAATATATTTTATTTGATTTTTATAATTGTTTATGTCTTAACTTTACATTTCTGTCACTATTGTTAGAATTTGTATTCTTCATCTTATCTACTTACAATATTTGGGTTACTTTTGGCAAATAAAAAGAGTTTGACAATTTCTAGTTTATTTGTCTGCTTGTTGGTTTGTTGTTTATTTCTCTTGTTTTAGATTTTAGATATTTCAGTTCTTTGTTCGACTTGTTTCTGTTATTCTTGGTATCATGCATTAATTCGTCATATTTTGTTGAGATCTGTTAAGAATTGTCCTTAAAATAATGCATTTATGCTCCTCGTAGTGTTTTGTAATGGTTAAATCCGGATAAGTGGCTTAAAATTATCATCTTTGGCTCATTGATTTGATTTTTTTTTTTTTTTTTTTTTTTTTTTTTTTTTGGTTCTACATGGTGTCCCAAGCTGCTCCTCCAAGTGGGAAATTGTGTGCATTGAGAAAAGGCAAAAACTTGTGTGAGACGGTCTCACGGGTCATATTTTGTGAGATGGATCGCTTATTTAGGTCATCCATGAAAAAGTATTACTTTTTATGCTAAGAGTATTACTTTTTATTGTGAATATCGATAGGGTTGACCCGTCTTACATATAAAGATTCGTGAGACCGTCTCATAAGACACCTACCCTTGAGAAAAACTAGTCTTTTAAAGTGAATCTTGTTACCAGATAATTGATATTCTGTATGAGAGAGCTTCTAACTCCTCTCCAAACACTATCAGTGCTTGATATTTTCTTGTGTTACATATTTGGTGACTGGCTTGGCATGAAGACCACACAATTAATTTTATTAAAAAAACAAAAACTACGCTCAGGGCTCATGGTTTGGCCACTTCCCTCAATAAATTGTACTTGCCAACTTCTAATAAGAACTGCATATGCCTGGATTTGGGAAATCATATGGGTTGCGGACTAGACTACTAGGTTCTTTTACACTTATTGGAGCTGAGTTGGTGCATGAGAGGTTTTACAAGATGAAGAAATTTTTTATCTTATATCTTTTTTGTTCTTGTTTCTTTCTCGATTATTGTTTTTGTCCGTAGGTCGCATTTTAGAGAGCAAGAGAGAAAGTTTGCCACTTGTAGAATGTCCATATATCACAAAAGACTTACAAACGATGGTCTAAACTTTCTGTAAATTGTATGCTCTGACTTCTGGTCAGAAGTGTGATGTTGATGATCGTGTAATCTATTTGTCAACAAGGATGGACGGGTAAATGCCTTATGTAAAAGGAAATTAACAACTATCAAGTGGATGGAGCAGCAAATTCTAAATGTGTCGCCTTTATAAAGCATTGAAGGAAAAGTATTGCATGAAAACTTGTGGAAAATTAGACTAAATAAAACTTCAAGGGGAACAGATGCTAAAGTTGTTTTTCTGGTGTAGCCAAAGTGATTTTCTGGTCAAGCATAGAAACTAAGACTTGATACTATAATTTAGTTGGAATTTAGCTTGTGTTCATTTACTTCAAGTCATAAGCTATATATTTAATAAGACGTGTATGTGTGTGTGAGTGTATATATTCATGCTCTGAGCCGAATGTATAAAATTCTTGCCGACATTTGCTCCATGAAGAGTTATTGAAAAGGTAAAAATCGCAATTTGATTACTGCATATTTGATGTATTTTCTTGCATTTTGCATCCTAGCTGATTCACAAAAGCAGTTTGAGTTACAGTTTTGTAACTCCGTTATCATAGGTGTGTTGAGTCATGTGTATCCTATCTTAGTGCAAAGGTGGATAATGTTGTTGAAGCTTCAAGTGGCCATAGACTTGTTGAATGCGAAGGAAGTATTGTGATTTCCTGCAGGTGTGACTGCTTTGGTGAAAGTTTGTTGAATTCGGAAGAGAGTTCGAGATTCTCAGTGTCTTCGAATATTGGCAGCGACTGAAGAGATGAGCGGCGCGGCGGAAGAGATGAGTGGCAGCAACTCGGAAGGAGATGACCACTTGAAGAGAGAGCGGCGAAAGAGAAAAATTTGAGAGACGATAGCAATTTCTTCTCAATGCTAGGGTTGTGGACTGGGCTGGATGTATCGGGTCGGGTGGGTTAGATGACGAATCGGGTTAAAAAGATCTGTCTCACAAAATATGATCAGTGAGACAGTCTTACACGACTTGTTGCGTTTCAAATTTTATGGCCAATGAGAAGTATATTATCAGTCTCTATTCCACGTCCTCAATTGCTTACTATGCGAACATCTGCAATCAATTTTGTTATTATTCTTTTACTCACTACCATGAATTATTTATTTTTTTATTGTAAAATTAGAAGATGTGTGACAATGTCTATTTAATATAAAATTTAGGTGAAATTCCCAGAAGAAAAGACAAAATCGGATGTGTATTTGTTTTAAATAAATTGATTAGTTTAATTTTCAAGTCTATTGTCCGAATAAATTGGTAAAATTTTCACTTTTTATTATTATTTAAAAATATATTCATTTCATTATTTATGAATTAAGTTATAAAATTAGTAATGCACTTTTTTTTGGATATGATTCGTGCATTTTAATTTATATGACATTTAGTTTATTTTTGGAAAAACAAAGTTTTAATGATAATATTAGATATTATAAGTTTCATATATATAATTTTGTATTTATTCATAACTATATTATTCGGATAGTTTTGACTTTTAACATTTAGATTCAAAATAAAATTTTGTCGCTAGATAAGACTTTTCTGACTATGCCTATAATATCTAATTATCTATATTATATTATAAAGAGTATGTCGAACTTCATGGACAAGGTCTCTGGTTCTGGTCCAAGATGGCCTAGCTTCGTTAGTGAAAATAATAAGAATAAAAGAAACAACATAGCTCTGTTGATAGAGCTCCGCTTTTATAAATGAGTTATTGAGATTACAGATTGGATGTCCTCAGATATTGAATATATTAGTTTGTCGGTATGACTAATTTTTAAACGACGATACCACTTATTTCCCTATAAACAAGTTATTTTTCAAATTACCTTGCTACTCCTATCTAACAAAATAAATCACACATATTTAATATAATTGCTAAATAATCAGCACAAAACTTTAAAAATTCTAACAGTATCTATAAAAACTATATATTTTTTTAAATAATAATTGCATTATTATTTTTTAAAATATATCGCATTATCTAAACAATAATTACAAAATGCAAGAAATAAAAAATAATAGAATAAGACTCTTGTGAGACGGTCTCACGAATCTTTATCTGTGAGACGGGTCAACCCTACGGATATTCACAATAAAAAGTAATACTCTTAGCAAAAAAGTAATATTTTTTCATGGATGACTCAAATAAGAGATACGTCTCACAAAATACGACCCGTGAGACTGTCGCTTCGTTTTTCATTATAAAAATTAACACCACTCCAAAAAAAGGTCATCAACAATAAACAAATGAGCCAACAGGTTTTCAAGAAATGGCGTGGAGGAACAGAGTGATTCCAATTTTGTCACTATCCCCATTTTGCCGAGGACTCCAAAAGAAATTTCCCCCCTCGTATTTTCGTTAATTCTCATTCCAGCCCCTCCCGCGAAACTTCAATAGCAGTTCCTCCCCATTTCCACAATTCACAAAACGTGCCTTAATTGTTATCCAAAAACTTTCGCCGCGTGGAACATCCTTGGAAAAATCAAATCATCTGACCCACACACACCGCGAGTCACCGTCAAAAACCCATCGCCCCATTCAAAGAATCTTCCTCCGTACCGCGTCTCCCCACTCCGCGACTGTCCAATGGAATGTATAAATATGAAGGTATTCAATCCATTCTTCACTTCAATTCTGTGTTCACATCTTCTTTGTTCAGACCACTTTTAATCTATTAAAACACACAAGCATCTGTGGATAAATCTTGATGGAAATCTCGTCCTTGTCGTTTCCTGAAGACGGGCCTTCCTTATTTTCCTTCCTTCAGGATTCTGAGCCGGGTTCCATATCGTTTGCGAATCCCAGTAAGCGGCCAAGGCGTGATGATTTCTACGATTCGTCGGTGGAGGATTTGCTGAGCAAGTTGTTGGATTTTGATGCTCAGGCGGAAGAGAAACCGGTACAGAACGTGGGTTTCTTGCAGAATTCTTCAGTCTCGGTGGGTTCAAGGTGTGCCTATCAGGAGATGGCTGACAGTGGGTATTACTTCGGTAGCTATCCTGATGTGGCCGATTCCGGAAATTCATCGAATAACAAGAGGCCGCGATCCGAGCGTGAGAATGCGGTGAAACCACCATCTGATGAATCGACCAGCGCGGCGAACGGCTCCACCCAGCGTAGGTTGTGGGTGAAGAACCGGTCGAAAGCATGGTGGGAGCAAGTCAACGGCCCAGATTTCCCTGAAGAAGAGTTCTATAGAGCTTTTAGAATGAGCAGGGCGACCTTCGATATGATCTGCGAAGAACTCGAGTCTGTAGTCAACAAAAAGAACACAATGCTGCGGCTGGCGATCCCCGTTCGGCAGCGTGTGGCTGTGTGTATATGGAGATTGGCAACCGGTGAGGCTCTTCGGGAAGTTTCGAAGCGTTTCGGATTAGGAATTTCGACTTGCCACAAGTTGGTTCTTGAAGTCTGCACGGCAATAAAGACTGTTCTGATGCCCAAGTACTTGCAGTGGCCTGATGAGGGTAGAATCAGGGAGATTAAGAGGAGTTTCGAATTTGTTTCGGGTATACCGAATATAGGTGGTTCGATGTACACCACTCATGTACCGATCATCGCGCCTAAAGTCAGCGTAGCTGCGTATTTCAACAAGAGACATACTGAGAGGAATCAGAAGACTTCATACTCGATCACGGTTCAAGGGGTTGTCGATCCCAATGGAGTTTTTACAGACATATGCATTGGGTGGCCTGGTTCAATGACAGATTATCAAGTCTTGGAAAAGTCGGCCCTTTATCAGAGGGCGAATCGCGGCGCTTTGAAGGATACTTGGATTGCCGGGAACTCAAGTTATCCGTTAATGGATTGGGTTTTGGTCCCTTACACTCACCAAAATGTTACTTGGACTCAACACGCATGTAATGAAAAGATCGAAGAGATCCAAAGGGTCTCGAAGGAATCGTTCATGCGGTTGAAAGCAAGGTGGAGTTGCTTACGGAAGAGGACTGAGATGAAACTTCAAGATTTACCTGTGGTCCTTGGAGCTTGTTGCGTGTTACATAATATATGCGAGATCAAGAACGAGGGGTTGAGCCCGGATCTGAGATTCGAGCTCTTTGATGATGGAATGATCCCCGATAACAACGTTAGATCGATTAATGCCGTAAATGCTAGAGATCAAATCGCTCGTAAGCTCTTGCATCAGAATCATGCAGGCACAAATTTTATGTAGTGGCAGAAGTTTTTGCCACCCTTGTTATGTAGCTATTGGAATTTTTTCATGGCTTTGTGTGGTCATGTTGAGTGAATAAGTGGTTTATGTGATTTTTTTTCACATCATGTACAATTTTTCCAAAAATCAATCGCCCAATGACAAGGATCTTGTATCATTCGTTGCGATGTAACTAAAAAATTTTCAAAACATCGATATCTTTTCACTGTTAGATCATGTAAATACTTGTAAAATCCATGTGATTGTAACAGAAAAACAATTTACTACTTGCAATAAAGCGTGGATCTTTCATGATTTTTTTTTAAAAAAAAGTTCAGAAATTTTTTAACTTGGTTCTTTATCTTGGTCCTGATATATAACAGCTGGTTGACCACTGAAATTTTAAAAATGTGAACACTTTCTTGGACTGATTTCCAAAGTCAAATAGTTCATCATGGTATGCTGCTGTTTCATTCAAGTGCAAAGAAATGCAATATTGTTGACCAGATTGAAGTAAATCAAAGACAATAGGGAGGGTCAGTCAAAGGTGGGCTCTGACTTCAGAGATAGAGTAAGCATGAACCAGTGGGCTGATTTTTTTAAGTGTGTAATCCCAATGGTCTATCAGAGAAATTGACCAGTAAATCTTGAAAATGAGAAGTTCACGTAAATTTAAGATAAAAACTTGTGTGAGATGGTCTCACGGATCGTATTTTGTGGAACGGATCTCTTACTTGGGTATTCATAAAAAATATTACTTTTTATGCTAAAAATATTACTTTTTATTGTGAATATCAATAAGGTCGACCCGTCTCACAGATAAAGATTCGTGAGACCGTCTCACAAGAGACTTATTCTAAATTTAAATTTAATGTAAACTATAATTTTATATTTTTGAGTTTTTATTTTAATATATTTTATTTATTTTTTTAAAAAAATAATGGTATTACAGGAAAGGTATATTTTGGGAACGAAATTTTGATGTGTGTAAGACCAGATATAGTTATTATATGTGTTTCGAAATTTGTAATATGGTATAAATATTATATCAGACTATTTTACTTATGTACAATTTCATCTAATGGGGATACAGCATAAATTAATATCATATGAAAGATTAAATAAACATATATATATTTTGAGCTTAGTCAAAGTCTACATTAGTAGAATTGAATGGTTTCAAAATCCAAATTGACAGAATCAGACATCAGCAATCTGTTCATTTACAAGAGTTTGACTATGCAACAGAGGGAGGGAACCTGTTCCATTCTTTATGTGAAAATGGTTTTGTAAAGAGTCAGAATTGAAGTTGCCACATCTTAGAGAGGTAAGATTTCATCTTATAAAAGTTATGATTTGTCACTTGCCATGTTTATCTCTGATTTTTGTGTGTCGTGTTGTTTTCAAAACTTAATCTTAATCAAATATCTTTCAATTTATGAAATTTTTATTCTTTATTTACAGATAATGTTTTTATGTGGAACTGTATACATGAGCACTATATCGAAAAAATGACCAAAATTATCACATGAAAGAGCAAAAATAGGGGATTGAAACTGAAATTTAACAGCTTAAGAATTGCAATTCACCATAAAATTGAATTGTCCTAGAAGGAAATCTAGCAGATGATGCTAAGGATTTAATGTTGTGACTTTAATGTTGGTTGCCATGCAAAAAAAAAAAAACAAAACAAAAACAAAATTTGTAATAGTTTCTCCCCGATATCATGTATACCTAATTGAATTTTGAACACAAAATTTTTCTAAAAATTAGTGCATCGCGCATTGTATGTTTATACTTTATACAATTATATTTTGTAATTAATTTGATTTATATCAAAACATGGGTAATATTATAATTATAAAAATTAATGAGGACCGTATTGTAATTTGATAACTCCACAAAGCAGTGTTTTCATAAATACGTAATCATCAATGGGCAGGGAAAAAAGGAAAAAAAAAAAGAGATAACAACCCACCAAAAAACGTTATAAGGTGAGAGAAACCTTAATATAGTTACATAATATGAGTAGTATCATAATTGTAAAAATTAACGAGGATCATATGCAATTTGAGAACCGCACAAAGTGACATTTCCGTAAATACATAATTATCAAATAAAAAAAAGGTCAGATAACCACACCACTCTACCAAAAAACAGTCTAAAGTGTACAACCTTAATATAGTTATAAATAATGTTAAAAATACATTTATATATCGATATTTATCATTATTATATCGCTGGAGATTTTCACTAAAATAATTTTTTTCTTTTTTTATTTGAATAAAATAATTTTTTTCTTTCTTTGAGAGAAAGTTAAATCCCAAAAATATTTCAATTTGTTTACAGTATGTTATACTCCCAAAATAAAAGATGAAATAAATTAATGTAAATAAAAAATTTATTATACATGAATTCATTTATTAAAATCATGAACTTAAGACTAGCTCTATTCCAAAAGCTAATTTAAAAAGGACAGGCAGTCTAACACATCTCTCGAGTTCGAGCTCTGATACCGTGATATCATGTTAAGATAATTGACTTGAACATAACTTCACCGTCGAGTCTCTTTATATTACATGAATATAGAGCCGTAAAACCGTTTAACAGAAAACCTACTTTATGATTTTTATGGTTCTAGGAGAAAATATGTTATTCTAAATATGATATATGTGTAAAAAGTGAAATATTAGTGTTGGAAATTTAAAGTAAATTTAAAGATTGAATAAAAATTATGTCTCATGAATGTGGGAGTGTCTTTTGGCTCTCCACATACTTGAGTTAATTGAAGAGTTTTGACTCTTCATATTCTTGAGTTAATGGGAAGATTAATTGAGTTAATTAATCTTGCATGACTTTTGGTGTGCATTTTGGGGCTTATAAACAGTGTGGTTAATTTCCTCATTTCAAGTACATGAAATCTTTTCTCTTTCAAGCATTCTCTTGCATTTCATATTGTTAGCTTTTCATTTGGCTTCCGTTAAATCTCGGTGATAAAGTAAATGTACGTTTTCAGTTCGCCGTAGTAGTGTCTTGTGATAAGTCACTGCTGGTTGTTCCGTTGTATCCTGAGAAACAGACGTCCAAGACGATCCTCGAAGCACATAAAGGAGGGGACGAATCTGTTTTAAGGAAACTGTACAAGCTACAAGCCTCGGTTTGGTTTTGCTTTCTTTTACACGATAGTCATACTGTAAACATCACACTTGTTTCGGTTATTGCTTTATCTCTACAAGTTCGTTTCTACGCTATTGTTGTTAGCAATTTTTCTAACAATTAGTGTTCATTGTTTCATACCAATATATATATTGTTTTATGACGTGAGAACTCGTAACTGCTATTATACTATGCGTACGGATAAACTATCTGGACCCTCAGTCATTAGACTCGTTACCGAACCGAACACTCAGGCTTTATACGTTGGTCAAATAATGGTTTTGGTTGGAGTATATATGACCATTGATCAAATGTCTACATCTTCCACCAATTTGATACCACAGCTGGGAAAGTAACAAACACAATCTAATTCGTTTCTTCATTTGATCCCTCTCTCGTTTCCACGACCCCCACAATTTCCACGCGCACCACACACGCTAATTAATATATACAAACCCCACCCGCCGCGAGCCCACATTTATGTGCTTATACATGGCGGAGGAGATGGAGGAGGCGGTGGATGTGGATGCGGAGGAGGAGGAGGAGGAGGAGGAGGAGGAAGAAGATTTGGGGTCCAGTTTCACCATGGAAAAGGTCGCCGCTGCTAAGAATTTTATCGAGAATCATTTCAAAAGCCATATGAAAGACATGCAGAAACGCAGACAAAGGTCTTATGTATATCTGTTTATTATTGCAATTCAACTCAATACATGCATGCAAGCGAGAATGATTTTCATTAATTTTCAGGAAAATCATTATATTCTGGCATCGACCGACAATGTTTTTTTTAAAAAAAAAAAAAAAATTAAATCATCTTTATGTGTGAGATTTTAAATTCAATATGAAACGGTTGAATTTCCACCAACTTTGTAAAATATGTACATTTTTATGGATCTTAATCGTGAAAGGTGGTGTGGCTTTCGGTTTCGTCTCTGATCTTCTGGCCGATCGAGTTTGTAAAATAGTGTGAAACTGGAATCTTCATCAAAATGAGATGCAAAAGTTTTTTTTTAAAAAATAAAAATAAAAATGAATGTTGTCTTCAATCCTTTTGAAATAAAGACCTCATGAAATTCCAACCGGGCGTGGAAAAAAATAATTAATCAGTATTTATTAAAGTTTCCTTGAATAATAAGCAACTGTTGAGATGTTCATTCTTTTCGCCAGAAATGACAAATCTTTACTTTCAGATATGTTTAAAAATATCAAAATTATGTGGTTATGTTGCAGAATGTACAATAACAATCATGTATGATTCAAGTTATGAGGAAAACATATCGTGTATGTTTTGTGGATGGCGTGGTTGACAATGTTTCTAGGTTCACAGAACTAGAATAGAATAAATGTTAAACCACAAGATTTCTGCTGCAATTCTAGCTAGTACCTCGTTGGTTGGTGCTGTATTCAAACAGAAATGTTTTCTTTTTATGCTTACTATTTTATGAATGAACTGGTTTTCTTCCTTAGAAGGCAACATATTTATTAATGAGCGTTAATTAGAGTTATACAACGGCACTTGGTATTAATACATACAAATTGCAGGCGTCTCATGTTAGAGAAGGTATTAGCTAATTCAGGTGTATCCGAGGAAGAGCAAATGGATATTTTGAAAGACTTGGAACGCAAAGAGACAGAGTATATGCGACTTAAGCGGCACAAGATTTCAGTTGATGATTTTGAGCTCTTAACCATCATAGGGAGAGGAGCCTTTGGAGAGGTTTGAGAGTTGTATATTTATTTAATAAAAGTTGATATATCCATTTTCTGTTTGCATTTAATGACATTTACATTTCCTTCAATTGGACAGCTGATCTTTTGTTTTTTGAGTACACATTTCTTTCTAGAGAGAACTTGTTGTTTCAACGTCATTTCATTTACTTCCACCAGTTTGTTTTGGCACAATAGTATCTAATCTGTGAGTCAGTTTGGATTTGTTTATTATTAGATCCGAAAGGTTGATAGCAGAATATTATGTCTGGTACCTAAGATATTTATATGTTTATGTATTCCTACATAAATTTGATAGTTAATCATATGGCTTTTTTATGGTCTTCATTTGTGAAGTTGGGATTTGTTTTCTCGATCTGGTTTTAAGTTCTCCCTTGGTCTGTACCAGCTCTTGATGCTAGTTTAAGTGGTATGCCTTTTCCAATCTTCACTTGCATAATAAATGTTTGTAATTTGAAATTTTAGTCTCTTGGGCTCGGTAATACACAGTTTATCAGTACATGTGTTTTGTTTTATCGTGCAATATAGTAATGTCATTTGTTTCTTATGCTGAATTTTGTGGCAGGTTAGACTGTGCCAGGAAAAAAAATCCGGTGACATTTATGCAATGAAGAAGTTGAAAAAGTCAGAAATGCTTAGTAGGGGACAGGTTAGTGCAAATTAATCGTCAAAATATACGATCAATCAAAGATTTCAGCCAGTCGGCATTTTATCCCCATTAATAGATACCACCGAAATGAAAGTACCATTAACTGCAAATTTAACTCTGAATTCTCTCGAGGACAGTAATTATCTATCAAATATCAACCATTTCTTTCTTCTGTATGTTCATATCATATTATTAGTTTTGTAACTCATTTATCTGTAAATGAAAAAGAATTTGGCGCTGACATTTGTACTTAAATGTAATTATCTATCAAATATTCAGCCTCTGATGACTAAATACCAAAAATCACAATAGAAAGTCACTGTGAATAAATTAAAAATACAAAATGATGTTTTTTGCCCCTTCCTTCATCTACAATAAAAAGTCACTACTTTTTTGTCCCCAGATTTACTTGAGAAGATATGTTGCCTCTTGCCAGTTCCTATCATAATAGTTAAGTTCAGAGATTGAAGATTGAAGTTGTGAACCATTGTGTTGAAAATAAAAGATAACTTTTATGATAATTCTTTTTATTAAGTCTTAGCTTAAATTAATTGTGAAAGCCATATTTGGCATCTTTACGATGAAAATTTTAAGGTTGAAACCAGCTTAGAGTCAAGTTAGCAGCATAGTATATTTTTACTAAACTTGATAACCAGGAGCTTGTTACTTGGATAAAATCATGGCAGCCATGAACACGAAAACAATGCAGCTATTATCTGTAGTATAGTAGCAAACCACATAAAATATAATTGCTATATAAAATTAATATTTATTTAGTGGCCTCCTCTACTGCTCAAACTGCAGCCCTCCTCTGCCAATCACTTCTGCCAATGGTGCATGTGCAATTTTTCGTATAAAAGAACTCATTTTGATGATTGTGTTTACATGTTATGTAGGTTGAACATGTGAAAGCTGAGAGGAATTTGTTAGCTGAGGTGGCCAGTGCGTACATTGTGAAACTTTATTGTTCATTTCAAGATTCTGAATACTTGTATTTGGTAATGGAATACCTACCTGGTGGAGACATTATGACATTACTCATAAGAGAAGAGCACTTAACTGAAACAGTAGCTAAATTTTATATTGCACAAAGTGTTCTGGCGATAGAATCCATCCACAAGCATAATTATATCCACAGGTCAATGATTCAGAATTACTCTTTTTCTATTGGATTGCCGAACTTATCTGAGTAAAATTTAAAGATAGTAATTACATAATTCAGAGATTCTCCATCATCTTGTTTGCAGGGATATTAAACCTGATAACCTTCTGTTGGATAAAAATGGTCACATGAAGCTCTCTGATTTCGGCCTTTGCAAGCCTCTCGACTGCTCAAATTTGACTCCCATAAATGAAAATGAACAGATGAATGAAGAGAACTTTAAGAGACTGGTTGATGCCAATGGATGCTTACCTGATAAGGGAGATGGAAGCCATTGGAAGAGTTCTCTTGAGCAATTGCAACATTGGCAAATGAATAGGAGAACACTGGTAAAAGAAAACTTCCTTAGCGCATAATAAATAGAACTCGAGATATATCACGTGAACCTAAAAATTCTTTACCAAACTAGTGTTTTTTTAGTATCTAATTGCCATGCCCATGGGAATCACATTAAGTCAGGGCAGTACGAAAAATGGATGTTGAGAAAAGAACTATTTTCCTAAAAAATAAAAAATTTGGAGAGGGAAACTGACATTACAATTGCTGTCAATGATGATTGCGAGTAGTTACTATTGCAACTGGATTTAAGCGACTATTTGATATGCAATGGCTATTATTATTCTACTAATGCAGGCATTTTCAACAGTCGGCACGCCTGATTACATTGCTCCAGAAGTATTATTGAAAAAAGGCCATGGGATCGAGTGTGATTGGTTAGTTTCTTTGCACTAAATAGTAGTTTTCTTATTAATTTGTCTTATGTTTCTGATTGATCGTCTTTCGAAGATGTATCTAGCTCTCCGATGTCCTATACAGAGTAAAATTGTCTTGATCTTTTGGATACTCTTCTTGCAGGTGGTCTCTAGGTGCCATTATGTATGAGATGCTTGTTGGTCACCCCCCATTCTATTCTGATGATCCAATAACAACATGTAGAAAGGTGCTCATTTCTCAAATGTTTTGTATGATATTGATGCTAAAAGATTATATCTCTAACAAGTCTAATTTACACGCTCCCCCGCTTTATGTACGTGATATCTGGCAGGTTGTTCTGCTAACTGTAAAGAGTTTCTGAGTTCAATCAAATGGGTGATCAGTTGACTTTTGTTTTCGTTTCAATGTTCATAATGCTCATCAAAATGGATATGCCAAAGAAAAATGCTTCATCAATTATTCCAGAGAATTAATTTAGAACTCAACTGTTTGTGATCATCTTAGTTGATAGTAATGCGATGGAAACATGATTATTTATATTATTTAATTTGTCAACCACATGCTTTTCTCACTTATTTTTCAGCTTGTTTTTTGATTGCTATTACATTGTAAGGTTTTATTTGCTTTCTTTCAGCTTGTTTTTTTATTGCTAATACATTGTAAGTTTTATTTGCTTTCTTTCAGCTTGTTTTTTTATTGCTATTACATTGTCAGGTTTTATTTGCTTCCTTTTCTAATTATCAATGTGTTGTCCCAACATAATGGTGTGCCATTTGGACAAAATTTTCTAATCAAATATAAATTGGGATTAATTCTTCGCCAATAGTAAGATCTAACGCTTTCTACAGGTAGCAGCTTTCTGCACTTTCAAATTTCTGTTCTACTGTGAACTCAAATTTAGCAAGAACTATGGGACTCCATTGTCGTGTTTTGAAGTAGGCAACTTTAATTTTCTGCTCCGTAGATTGTAGTTGCTCATGGATAACTTCTGTTATCAGCCTTTTCAAAAATGTTTGCAAATAATTTAATTCCTTGTGATGTGATTATTTATGTAAGCACATGAAATTAACACTCAACTCTCAAATATGCCCTTATAATGTCCAGTCAGTTATTCAGATGTTTCCATTGAACCACTTTCATTAGTTACATTGTAAACCCGTATGGATATGTTTCTCATCAATGTTGTATGGATCACATACTGTTACATCAGATTGTGCACTGGAGAAATCATTTAAAATTTCCAGATGAAGCAAGGCTAACTCCTGAAGCAAAGAACTTGATCCGTAGGTTAATTTGTGATGTTGAATTAAGGCTAGGCTCTCATGGGGCAGAAGAAATAAAGGTGTCTTTCCCTTCCCTGTTTCATGCTTACAATTACCGAGATAGTTACATTTCAGTATATCATTATCAGGCTCATCCATGGTTCAAAGATATTAAGTGGGACAAACTTTATGAGATGGAAGCAGCATATAAACCAGAGGTTAATGGGGAACTTGATACTCAGAATTTTATGAAATATGACGAGGTAGAGTATCGATTCTCTCTAATATCATAAGAACTCCTTTTTGGTTGTTTTTGGAGAAAAGGTGAAAGATTAAGCAAACTAGAAGATGGTTTATTAAGAATTTACTTAAGAAATTGTTTTTAATTCTTGTTGATTCTAGTAGCTTCTAAATGCGAGAATGACAATGATTGAGCCTTCTTTGCCTGAATGTTTAACATAAATAATCTCAATTGTTAGAAGCTATGACTTTAGTGAACATGGTTCCACAAAGATTACGGATGATACGTATTGTTATTTATGTTCAATGAGTTGAATCTTCTTAACAATAATGACTTTTGAGTAACATTTGAAAATTCATATCATCTTTGTATCTCTATATAAAATTTACCAGGATAAGACAGCATGTTGAATCTTCTATGTTATTTTCATCTCCATGTCTTTATCAATAATTCTTGGGTTGGCCTTTAATCTTATCTTATCTTTCTACCTTGATCAAGAAAACTTGAGACCAAGAAAAGATAGTAAATTCCAAGTAATAAAATTGGAAACAAAATCTATATGTCTAATTACACATCCTTTTATTAAAAAATACATCTATAATTATAGTAGTCGTGAATTAATAGTTCGAGATTCAAAATATTATCTTATTTTCAACATGTTGCTGATCTATGGTGGCTTCCTTTTGTTTACTTTCAAATGTTACAGCTTATGCATTATTCAGCAGACATCCTGATATCCTTTGCATATAATATAATAGGTGGATCCACCGCCAATAAAATCTAGTTCAGTGGCTTGGAAGAAGGTCTGTCACTTCAATTTCATCCTCTAGAAAAAGGGAATTTTGGATCCCCCAATTTACAATAAGGGTTTCTCATTCTTTTTGGCTTGCCTTTGTATGAATGAGATAGAGAATCATTATTATGCACATGAAATATTTTACACTACTTGTATTTAACAAAAGGAAATCTAAAAATTTGTCCTCAAGTGATTCATATAAACATTCACTTGTTTCTTCTGAGAAGTTGTTGCGTGCTTAGAATTGGTAATCGACATTATATTGTTTCAAGTTATGGATATTTTACCGTCAATTCATAGGTTTCTCAAGGGAAGAAATTGAATTTTATTATAGTTATTTTTTTCCCTGATAATTTTGTGAAGACTTGAATGTTGTGAAGTCAGTTTTCTATATATACCTTCTAATGCATCAGATAGAAAAACTGGGTTCGAAACTAATCTTCCTTTTATTACACATATATATAAGGTGATGAAATATGGTAAGTCCGGTGGTAAAAACCCAGAACTCTATTGAGATCAATAACACCAGTCTATTTAACATCCTTCCAAGTAAGAATTATGCCTATGTATAGAATTTCAGTTATATCCTTTTGACAACGTATTGGCCAACTAGCTGGAAAAGAGTTTGTCATATTCAAGACATCACATTAATGCGTCTCCTCATACGGACTCGAGGCATGACATATGTTTCAAAACCAAAACCAAAATTATACTGGCACCAAAAGATTGGCCTAATCTGCATTGGTTAGGTCCCCGTTCAATGAAAAATAATAATTATGAAATATCTGTCGTAAAAAGATTGTTGTGTCCTACACATGTGAGAAACTGGTAGCTACCTGGAGTATTGAGTCCAACACTCTTAGCATATGGGCACATCCCTTAGGTCTGGATAGTGCCTACTTTATTATCTTTCCATTAAAGGTGTTCTTCACCTCAACTTCAATTCAATAGTGCAATTAATTATTGCATTGTTTATTGTTTTGGTTCTCTGAAAGTTTGACAGAACGGTGGGTTTTCCCCTCTTGATGTCATCGAACACACATATTTTATTTAGTTTTTATTTACCCGTATAACACATTGTATTATCTTGCATATTGAGAAGTTTCCACTTTTATTAACACCTGGCATGTTCTTTTGTCCAATACTTACTTTTTGTGTCATTGTTCTTTTTATTTTTAACAGTTGCGTAATCCAAAAGATTTGAGTTTTGTCGGTTACACATATAGAAACTTTGAGGCCATCAAAGGAACCAAGTCTCTTGGTAAGTTGCTTTTATTATGTTCAACATTGAATGTGCCTGCCTTTTGTCTCCATAACCTCTTCTAATTTCTCTTTCTTTTTGTTAATTTTGATGTGTATATCATGATCAACAATCTTTAAGCCACATTGATTATGTCTTCTCTTTGATTATCCTAATTTGGTTTTTTCTATTAATTCTTTTAATACTCAAGACTATCACAAGGAAATGGTTTAACGAGAATATGACCCTTAGTTTATTTTTCCAGAACTTTACCTGTTGGCGGGTTTCACTTTCTGTTTCATTCAAATTCTCTGTATGCTTCTTGATTGCATCATGTAACACCAGTTTTTTTCTTCTTTTACATGCATCGTCTCTGTTTTGGATTCTGGAATTGCATATGTTGTTGCCAAGCTCGATGAACTCCAGAAATTATGTTTTATGTTCCTGTATTTGAAAGAAGAAATTAACTGTCAATGATTAGGCTGTAAAGATATAAATTTTCTGATCTTTCTTAATTTGAAATCACACAAAATGGACCTTTGGAACCACAGATATTACCACAATACAATGTTTCGGAACATGGAATTATGTTGTACAGAGCACTCCTTGTTATGCTATATGTTTATGTATACTCTGAACTGATATATCCAGGAGGTGGCAAACACTTCATTCACAGGAAAAATGTGAATTGGCAGAGATGATTTAGTTCTTGTAACATATTATGTTTAACTTTTATTTTTGGCCAATTGTGTTTGCTGGTGCAACAAGTTCCACTTTTTAATATCTTGAAGCTGACAAACACTTTCTCTACATCTCTGTTTTCTAGTAGTATGATGTAACTGAATTGGTTACCTATAATTGCGAACTTGATCCTCGAAACTCTCTTCCATCTCAAACAAGAGTCACCTTTAAATACAGTTAAAATATAGAGTTCTATAGGATACTATCAGTATCTATGCAAACATTATTCGCATAACCATTCTCTAACAGAGATAGGGGTCCTTTGCTGATTTTTATCATGATACAACAGTCTTTTCTTATCATATCTCACCAAATATTAAATGAACAATGACTGGTTTTCCCAAAAATATAAAAATATGTAACCTAAAATCTTTAATTTCTGCTATTTTTGAAGTGAATGAGAATGTTCATAAGATTTTGTTCTTTTGGTTTATTCATTCAATTGATGATATGATGAATTTTCACATAAAACTCGTGTTTTCGTAGACAGTAGAATGCCTATATTAGTCGATCGTTTGTCAGTCGATTCTACTCAGAGTTAGTTCCCTATTTCCAATTACACATTTTTCATGGAGTTTGATTTAAGACTGAATTTATCTAATGACCATTTACTTTTCAGGTGATCATGCATTGGATTATGCTGCATAGTCCTTCATTAAACAATTCTCATTCTCAGTCACCCAACTTTCTTGCATACAGACATGTCCTTACTGATAGAAGGCTGGAGGTAATTGTTCATAAAGCGTCGCACGATTTCACTCTATCTAGATGCTCTGAAATCAAGAACCAGCCAACATAGGAGCATCCAAATGCATTGTAATATAGATGGACTTTAGGGCTTGCCTTTTATGGTTGGTTAGATGCTTTAGTTGGCTATTGTATGTCTCCATGTAGTCGTGCCATTACAGAAATCGCGTTACACCTACCCTAGTTATACATACAACTATGGTCGGATGATCATAGATAGATTATAATATCATGTTTGTCTTTATTTTAGTAAGTTCTTAATTGTGCCGAAAACAAAATATTATGATGAAATTTTTTTTCTAGTTTACCTTTAATAAATTCTGAAACATGTTGGTGGATGTCTTGTGCTCAACTCGAATGATCTTATTCTTACACGTTTTATAATGAATAAGATTTTATTTAAGCAATATTTTTCTTGTGAGCTAATGGTTACTCAAGATCTTACATGTTTGCTATTAGAGAAAATTTGCATAAATTTTTATAATATAGTAATGATACAATTTTCTATTTGATTTCGTAAATAGATGTTTGCGTCATTCTAAAATTTGATTTTAATGTGGATATGAATGTGGCAAATGTAAGATATGAATATTATAAATGTAAGCTGACGAAAAACGATCATTTTTTGCTTTAAAACATATAAAGTTTACAACTTACAATAAATTCTTGCCAAAATTCATTATATAATATAGATTTTGCCATTTAATCAAGTTTCATTAGTACATCTAAAATTCGAATGATTTAAAATTTTCATATATATATATATGAAAGAAGATAATAATTATGTATAAGTGAAACTTAATTTTTTTAAAATTTTAAAAAAAATTTAAATTTTTATTTAAAAAAGTAAGAAAGAAAGAAAAACTTTAAATTTTAAGAATTTTTTTGAGATAATTAAATTCACAAAAATTATTATGAAATCGCCTCATAAATGGATCTCTTATCTGATCCGACTCGTAAAAAAATATTATTTTTATATTAAATATTATTTTGTCATTCTATGATTAAATCTACCTATATCTATGACATGACCTACTCAATTAAAATTTAAGAAGTCGTGTATAAATAAAAAAAACGTGTATAAACTCTTTTTTTAATGAAACATTATCATTATAGTTGGGTATAAAAGTCGCCAAAATTTGGTGAAAAATAATCATATATACATTCGATCATTTTAAAAATTAATTCTCTCTTGGCGGCTAATTTGTTTCATGATTTGAAGTCTTTTTTCCCACCGATTTAGATAATTGTGATTTGAAGTGATATTCTGGACCAGTTTCAACGAAAAAAGAGATGTTTATTTCTTTTTTAAGCTTAGATAATCTTTTCAAAACCCTAATTAGACCCATAAATGTTTGATTGTTTGCGATGCCGTGTTGATTATCGCACAATTACGAGCTACAGTTGTCTAGATTACAAGTTTTTTCGTCGGATTTATCAGCGATTATTGAACAGTTTAGTGTACAAGTAGCATATATTTGATAGTTATTACACAAAAAATTGTGTTGGTTCATTATTTGATAGTTTGAAGTGAAATTCATGAGTTGGATCAAATCTAGATGACCCTTCTTTTTCATTTTTCCGAAATGGGGATCGGATTGTTTGATCGTTTGATATGTGCTTTGGACAAATATATAAAATTTTAGATCATGAATATATTAGTTTGATGTCAAGCAATACTTAATTTTTTTTTCTAGTTTTTGGGGATTTCTACTATTGATTCAGTTTTTCTTTTTACCCTAAATTGTGTATTTGTGTGGTTGGTGGGAAGGTAATGAAACTATTAATATTTTGCTTTTCGTTTTCTCTTGTGTGTTTTCATGAAGCTATGTAGCTCAATCTTTTTGCATTTTAGGAACAACTAGTTAATAAATGGTGTCTAGACGAAATTTCAACTATAGTCGTTTTGCTGTTGATGATGATGATTATGACGATGATGGAAACAAAAGCCAAAACGATCATAGATTCAACTACACTCCGAAAACGTTTGATAAAATTCCTTGGAAGTTCATCATCCTCGCGATTTTCTTGTTGTTCCTTGGATGTTTACTTCTCTTGCTCTCATCCTTCATCTTCATCGGTCACATGGGAGGGGGAAATCATCTCAAGCATATGGCCTCCTAGGACTTGGGCTTCTTACCTTCCTCTTAGGTATCTCAATATTCTCATTTTCATCGATTGATGCAAGTGTTTCATCCAAAAACTGGTTAAATCATCGTTTATGATAAAGATATCTTTCTTATATTAGTGCAAGATCATCAATATCTCGATCTTTGAACTAAGTTTTTGATGAATTTTATTCCAATTGCGTGGCAAATACCCCTCAGACTCGTCATCTTTTCATAATCTTGATTCTTGTACTCTTCATCCTTACCCATTTTGATTGATCTCACTTACCTCTTGGTTTACCATTGCAGGGTTCTATGAGACTCGAATTGCGTAATATTCATGGAGAGGTGCCCAAGGCTATCGGTTTCCATCAATTCCTGATTACTGACCCTTCTGCGGCTCCATCCCATATTGGCGTAGTGTTTAGCTTCTTTTTCTTTGCCATGTGTGGATTCAATATTATCTAAAAATTTCCTCGCATTGTCTTAAATTTGTCGATGGTGCATGTTTATGTAAAATGCACTCTATTTTCATTATCAACTAGCCCAACCTAAAGTAGGTTGCGGGTTAGGTGAGCCATCCCGTGGACCAACCGATAAAAAACGAAAAATCTATATAACTCATTGAATTTGATCATTTCATAAATAAAAATTTCTAGATAAATCTTAATAAAATTCAAAATTCTTAGTTTTATACTTCTGCATATTAGCCAAAGTAATCAACACAAAAAATTCACGACTTTCAGTATAAGTATANACCGACAATTGTGAATGAAACCTAATTGCTTTGCCAAAACAAGTGTGATACCTCTTGTCCCATGTTGTAAAAATTAAAGATTTAAAATGAGTTTATAATAGGTTACAATGGACTTCTATAGCAACCTGAGTTAATCATTTTCATAAAGCGAAGACGAATACGAAGTAGTTGCTATAGAGACCCATTGTGCAGTCACGCAGGCGCGAGCCTGGGTTCGGGGCGTGACAAAATGGTATGAGAGCCGGTCACGGGCAAAGAACACCGGGAAATAAAGGCTATGCGGGGGCAAAGTAATACGTGCATGGGAGCCACTTCTTGAACATGCGGGGCAAAGTGCTACACGACATGAGCCATCTCTTGAACCTGTAGGAGCCATCTCTAGATTCTCGGCGCTGATGGATTGAGGTGTTAGGCGTGATTGTGATACCTCTTGTCCTCCATTGTAAAAATTAAAGATTTAAAATGAGTTTATAATGAGTTACAATGGACTTCTGTAGCAACTTGGGTTAATCATTTTCGTAAAACGAAGACGAATACGAAGTAGTTGCTATAAAGACCCATTGTACAGTCACGCAGGCGCGGGCCCAAGCTCGGGACGTGACAACAAGTGTTATATTTTTGTCGTTCCACCAATAAAGATAATTGTTATCCTTAAACAAAACAAGTTATCAACATTATTTAAAAATAGAGATTCTTACATTGATAAAAATATGTAAGTTAATCGAGTATTTGAAATCTAATTATACCTAAGAAAACTTGCGAAATTGGAACCAAAACTTTAACAAGCAAATATATACACTGAAATTTATATAAATTATTAATTTTGGGACCATGAAATTTTAATTAATCAATAAAATAATTTATTTTTTCAAGAGTGCATTTTTTATCCAACTAACATATAGTAATTAACTCGATGTAGAACTAGAAGTTTTGGTATAATTTACAAAAAAAAATGTTTGTGTATTATTAATTAAAAAAGATTATATGAGACTTTTTCATAAGTCAATTTTTTCACCGGCGACTCAAATAAAATATATGTCTTATAAAATTGATCCGTGAAATCTTCTCACTTGAGTTTTTGTGTGTGTGTGTGTGTGTGTGTATACGCACATGGTTCCTTTAGCTTACGCTCTGATCCGAGTAGCATGTGATAAAAACCCTCGGGTAGAAAGTATATATATATGTGTGTGTATGTTTTTATTATTACTACTATTATTATTATTATTATTATTAAAGAAGTTTTTGGATGCAATGAGAAATGTTACAAATAAAATAAAATTCAATTTTAATTTTAAGAAAAAACCAACAACAATAGAGTAATATTTTACTAACTTATCCTAATTATATTTATTAATTTTAGAAGATTATTAATTTAGAAGATTATTAATTTATGATATTTATGTAACCATATATTTATATAAGGGTTTTCCAAAAATTTATTATCTTATTAATTTATCGAAAGTATTGATTTAATAAAGTGACCTTAAGTCGGGATTGCAGAAAAAAGTATTATTTTAGAGAAGTTATTAATATATCAAATATTATTTTATAAAACTTTTACTATATATATTAATATTTAATTAAAGTTGAGTCCCTATAGTAACTACATCCTGATTAATTTGGTGAATTCTTATTTAAAATTACTATTATACATTCATTATATAATTTTATGAATAAAACTTTTTTATTTTTGTAAAATAGTTTTTTTTTAAATCTTCAATATTATCTTATTTATATTTTAAAATTCAATCTTATCTTCATTTATATTTTAAAACTCAATTATATCTTTATCAATATTTTAAAATTTTAGATAATCTATCCCTTTTAATAAAAAAAATATATATAAAAAATATTAATTTAAATCTAAAAATAACAAAAATTATTATATTTAGATAAATTTTTAAACTTTACCACAAATAAGAATTATTAATATAAAAATAATAATTATTTTAATGTTGAGATAAATATTTCGATTGTACTGATTACACAGTTTATTTTATAATTGAGGCTAAAAACCGCCAAAATTCGGTGAAATTAATTATCTGCACCTTCGATCGTTTCGTCGACCATCGATCGTCCAACTCGCCGGCGGGCAATTTTTTCTCGACAATTTTGTGCAATAATTTCAGGTACTACTTTTTCTTCGCTTCAATTATGGTGATTTAAAGTAATATATTAGGTTAATTTCAATGATGAATGGACGTTCAGGTAATGATTGTATCACGTCTTCGTCGTCTGTTTATTTCTGTTTTTAAGTTCCGTTGATATTTTCAAAACCCTAATTGAACCCGTAGATGATGGATTATCAACGATGCTGTGTTGATTATCGCACGATTACGAGCTGGAGTTGTCTAGATCACACGCCTTTTTTTGGGATTTATCAGTGATTATGGAAGAGTTCAGTTTGCGGATAGCATTTATGTGACAGCTATTGGAGAGAAGATAGTGCCGATTCTGTGATTTTATGGACTTTTTGGGTTGTGGGACTTATGGGTTTTGAATCTGAGCTATAGATGTTAAGTTTTATGATATTCAAGTGTCATTCGTGGATTCTGGTTTGATCAGAGAGATTTTATTTGTTATTTTCCGTTGATAGTTAATATCGGTTGCTGTGGTTAGTGAGAAATATGCATACAAGTCCGGATGTTTTTAGGGCCACTCCTTAGAAGCAGAATCTAGCTTGTGCTTAAAACTTTCCATAGAATTGAACTTTGGCTCGTGGAGATGAAAAGTGAAGATTCTGAAGTTCGATGAGAATTTTTTAATAAAAGTTGTTTCTTAAAATGAGAAAATGAGCGAGTTAATGTGCTGAATAATGATGCATGGTGTTTTAATGCACTAGCTTTTGAACGTGGAATCTCAGAAATTTGACATTCTGTCATCAGAGGAACATTCACCCAGGGAACCTGAGATTTTATTTATGTAGCAACATTAAATGTTAGAATTCAACGTCAACTTACAAATTGAATTGTCGGTGTAGAAAAAATAGTGACCTTGATGACCTGAGACGCGGTTTATTCATTTGTACTGTACTATTCGCAGCATTGGCTTTAGAAAGGCTTTCTATTTTATACCTCAGAACAAACTGGTACTTACATATGATCAAAATTCTGTACTAGCTCTGACAGATGCATGTCAAATGTACTCTGACCGCCTGATTCTACAAACTGACTTTGGTGTATTCTTTTGATGAAGCTCTCTTATATCTCTTGAACTGGCTCTTATTCTTGTTTATGTCTTGGAATTTCTGTGTTTCTGATCCAAAGCTTCAATTATAAGGAAAATCGTTAGAAAAATTGCATCTGACTTTTTTGAAGTGGGATTCTTGCTGCATTGCAGGTGTCTTCTTCTCCAATTTGACACTTCAACCAGTTGCTTTTATGCACTGTAAATTTTAGTCCCACAACTTGTCATGCGCAATTGTGTGGACTGGTTTTCTAAGACAGAGAGAGTGTGGAATCTGATGCAATGTCAGCTTCTAGCAAGTTTGAACTTTCTTCTGCTAGCCCAGATAGGCCATTATACACATCTGGGCATCGTGGATCCTATGGTGCTGCTACATTGGACAGATCTGGTAGCTTCCGCGAGAACATGGAGAACCCACTTTTATCCAGTCTACCAAATATGACAAGAAGCTCTTCATCTGTAACTCAAGGGGACATGCTTAATTTTTTCCAATGCGTGCGTTTTGATCCGAAATCTATGGTGGTTGAGCATAAGTTGAATCGACCAGCAGAATTTAAGCGGCTTGCAAGTGCTGCTGTTGGATTTCCTTTGGAAGATTCTGAAACAGCACCTACAAAAAGCAAACTGTCTACTCCTGCCCCGGAGGATCTGAGACGACTCAAATCTGGTGTGCGGGAGAGTGGGACCAAAGCTAGGTATTCTTTTAGAAAAATGCTATTTGTTTTGTTCATGCATCCTTTATGGATCGGATGAGGCATATATTAAAGTTTCACTGTTTGTTAGGGAACGAGTGAAGATATTGAACGACTGTTTGTCGGTAATCAATAAGTGTTTCCCCACCATTCCATCCAGAAAGAGATCGCGGCTGGATACCCTGTCCAATGACCGATCAAACACATCGTTGTCAATTGACCGTTCCACACCAGCAATAGGCATTGGTAAAATTGGATCTCAAAATCAAGCAAGTACAAGTGGTTTTGAATTGGAGCAGCAAAAAGCTGATGAAAGATCCAAAAATGCCTTTCCAAACAAGCGGACTCGAACTTCTTTGGTTGATGTTAGGGTTTGTTTCATTTTCCTTTTCAACCATTGAATTTTGATTGGAAGTTAGCGAACTTTTCATTGAGCATAGTTGATGTTATGATTACTGTTAGGGACAGATTTTTTTCTGCATTATACTTGTTAGCCTTGTCCATTTATATAAGAATAATATGGAAAGATACTACTTCCACAAAATGTTTCATGAGGGATTGATTTTTATCTAGTTTTTGGCTTTTGTTCAAATATAGTAGATATTTACCCATTTTAATGTGTTTCAGTGATTTGTGTAAGATTGTAATTTTGAGATTTTTAAACTGGACATCAAAAACAGAAGCTACTCTTACCCATTTTTGCTTTTTCTTTTTTGTTTTGAGGTTTCTGCTATTACTACTTATGCTTTCAATCAATTTTAACTTTTTTGCTAAGAAAATAATTGACTACGTGACTAAATTATATAGACGGAAATGCGTGCCAGTACCCCTTCAAAGCCTTCTGGAACTATGGATAAGGACAGGGATGCTGTAAGACTCTCCAACAGCAGTGGAATTCAGGGCGAGGAGCGTTCTTTATCAAGTAGTGTTGATGGTTGGGAGAAGTCAAAAATGAAGAAAAAGCGTACTGGAATAAAGCCAGATGTTACTCCCAGTTCAAGGACAACAAAACCTGTTGATGGTTATCGGGAAACCAAACAAGGAACTCAGCCAAGGCTTCCTACTGAAGCTCGTTCAAGGTTGAATGATTCTCATGGCTTTAGGTATCCTCTTATATTTCAGTGACTCGGTTACATTCATGTAGTTGATCATTTTGCTCCAAGCACTAGATATATTTATAGAAATTTGGGTCTTTTTAGTTGTCCATCCATCAGATGGATTATTATATTCTTAGTAACCATCTTATCATTGTTGTAAAAGGCGAGCGCCTGGCTGCGCCTATCAACAATTGACCCAGGCGCAACACATTAAACAAGTGCACGCCTCGGCCAGAGGCGTGCCTGGGCCGACTGTGCCATATATGGTACAATTAGGTATATATACGATTCAAACCCAATAAGTTTTAAAGCCCAATAACAAACACAATCCCTATTTAATGTATTAAAAAGCCCTGCATGCGTTCTTTAACCAGCGGCCTCTCAAATTCTTTCTGTGTATACGTATGCATGCAGCGGCCTTTCTTTTCAATTCTCAAACTCTTTCTGTTGATATGTGCAACGGCTTTCTCTAGTAAGTCTCAAACTCTTTCGGGTTCTGTGCGTCTGTCAGTGTCTTCATCAAGTTCTCTACGTCTCAAGCCCTGCATCTCTATTAGACTGCTACTGTTGCTAATTGCATGATGTCAAAATATGTTTATTACTTTATTCTCTACAGTCTACAATATCTGACTTCTCACGTCCAAATTATGGACTACTTTCTTGGAAGATCTGTATATTATTTAAATGCGTGTAAATGTATTCGAATGAAGCCACAATAGATTTTTAGTCATCTAATTCTTGATTTGAAATTTTACTCCAGTTTTATTCTTAAAGATCATTTATAAGCCAGTGTTTGTTATCATGTCTACCCCAACCCCAGCCACCAATATCAACTTTCATTGTTTTCTGGATGACTGGATTAATTAATATATTGTATTTCATTATTTCAGCAATATATTTACATTTCATATTTTGTATTTATTCCTTTAATTTTGAATTTCAACAATTTGTAGCAGAATTCTAGAATAAAGCTTGATGCATATAAAATGTCAAATTCTGAATCACAAGCCCTTCGAAAAGATCCAGCATGTAATTATGCAACATTAGAAGACCCAAAAATACCAATAAAGTGAAGTGCGATTTTTGTGGGAAAACAACTAATGATGGGATTTATCGACATAAACATCTTGTTGGAAGCAATAGGAATACGAAAACTTGTTCAAAATGTCCAGAGCACGTGAAAGAAGAAATCAGTTCTTATATGTCAAAGAAGAAAGAACTGAAAAATCAAATGGATGTTATCCCTCACTTTCATGAAGTTGCAGAACAACAAGAAAATTTGGAAGTTGAAGAAAATGTACCGGCAAAAGGGAAACGACCTATATCGGCTTCATTTGGTCAGCGTTCTAATCTTGCACCTGATTTTCCTGTGAAGAAACTAGAACAAGCTGGTCCAATAGATTTATACTTTCATCATACAAGAAACGTGCTCTGGACATTTTGAGCAAGTTTTCGTATTCCTATTGCCTCCAACAAGATGTTTATGTCGATAAATCCCACCATTAGTTGTTTTCCCACAAAAATTGCAATTCACTTTATTGGTATTTTTTTGGTCTTCTAATGTTGCATAATTCCATGCTGGATCTTTTCGAAGGGCTTGTGATTCAGAATTTGACATTTTATCTGCAAGATCAAGCTTTATTTTAGAATTTTGCTATAAATTGATGAAATACAAAATTAAAGGAATAAATACAAAATATAAAATATAAATATATTGCTGAAGTAGTGAAATACAATATATTAATTAATCCAGTCATCCGGAAAGCAATGTAAGTTGATATTGGTGGCTGGGACTGGGGTAGACATGATAACAAACACTGGCTTATAAATGATCTTTAAGAATAAAACTGGAGTGAAATTTCAAATCAAGAATTAGATGACTAAAAATCTATTGTGGATAAATTCATTCGAATACATCTACACGCATTTAAATAATATACAGATATTCCAAGAAAGTAGTCCATAATTTGGACGTGAGAAGACAAATACTGTAGACTGTAGAGAATAAAGTAATAAACATATTTTGACTTCATGCAATTAGCAATAGTAACAGTCTAACAGAGATGCAGTGCTTGAGACGTAGAGAACTTGATGAAGATACCGGCGGACGCACAGAACCAGAAAGAGTTTGAGACTTACTAAAGAAAGCCGCTGCACGTATCCACAAAAATAGTTTGAGAAAGGCCGCTGCACGCATACGTACACATAGAAAGAATTTGAGAGGCCGCTGGGAAAAGAACGCATGCACGCATGCAGGGCTTTTTAAAACATTAAATAGGGATTGTGTTTGTTATTGGGCTTTAAAACTTATTGGGCTTGAATCGTATATAGCTAATTGTACCATATATGGCCCAGGCGCGCCTTTCAGCAGAGGCGCGCCTAAGGCTTGCGCTTGTTTAAGGCACAACAGGTTCGCTTGTCGCCTAGGCGCTCGCCTTTTACAACAATGGCTACACTGTAGAATTTTTTTTTGAACTTAGAACCAAAGGCTTCCAAAACTTTTAGTAGTGTATGGGGTTTTGATTTGTGGTTTTAGCTAAGGAAAATTTATTTTATTGAACTAACATATAAGCTTTTTTTTTGTGAGTCAGGACTAATTATTGTGTTTCCAGTTTACTGGGCATTGTATCTGAGAAACATCTCATTCATTGTAATAATTTGTAGGATTCTTTGATGAATTAAGTGTAGGCGTGACATAAAGCAGCAGATTTTCTAAAGTTTTTGGTGCTGTGTCTTGTTTTAACTTGAGTTTGGAAATTTCTCATGTTAATATGAAGGAATAAGGGGGGAATTTAAAGAGATAGACGTGCTAGAATGCCTACATGTACTTGAAAAACCTCTTGACAGATTTGGTGCTATGAACTTGGCGTTCATTGAATTTTCTCTATTTTTAGTATTAGTGACATTGAGGTTTTATTTACTTCATCAATTTCATGACAACGATATTTCATGTTTGATAGCGGGTTTTTATTCCAGTTGTGTATGACAAAATCAGTTATAGGCTTATAGCACTCTAAAAATCGTGTAATTTGGGGTTGAAGTATGACGGGTCTCGGTACACAGTTTTTCCGTACTCGTGAAGAAATGGAAATTTTCATATTGAATTTTCATCTTCTATCAGTATGACAAGATATAATATTGGATTCTAAAAAATGATGGCCCTAGATATCTAGGGACAGTTTTATTTTTTGGACTTTGCAGAATAAAATGTCTTTTTCATGAAACTAATAAGCACGAAAAATTTTAAGTTCTGCTTGATCTTTTGTCATCGCCATAAATGTGAACCGCTTTGTTATCTAATTATGCACCTTGATTAGAGCTGGAGTTGCTAATGGAGGTTTGGGAGTAGGAAAATCTGAAGCCACCTCACAGACTAGCTCGGGCATTCGTTCATCTATGTCCAGAACTGATTCAGACAATAGTTCCCTTCTCCACGAGAGGAGAGAACGTCCAAGTGGTCAAGAGAAAGAAAGGGTGAATCTGAAAGCTGGAAACAGGTAACAATCTTTTCTCTTTGTTTGTCATTATAAATCTCAAAATTTCATTGGTGTTGCCATTTGATAATTTTATGCTTTTCTCCCTTCTTATTTTCTGATAGTGTGTTTTTTGTTTTAAAAGCTAACCTTTTTTTGAGTACATCGGCCTTTGAGTAGTTCCATTTGCCTCAGCTTTTGATGCATACAGCTTTCTGTGCTATGCTGTCTCCTGATAATTTGGCTGTAGAAAATGGTTTTGGCGCTTTTGAGTGGGGGACAAATTGATTGGGAATTGTGCTAAAAAATGTGCACTTCTTAAAACAGAAAACACACATTTTTAATTTGATCCAAAATGTATGACAAGATTTACTCTTATTGGCCAAAATAATGAATTGATCTAAAATTTCGTCAACACGTGTCCGTGCTCTATTACAGTTCAAGCACCAAGAAAGATTAATTGCACGAGATAAGTGAATAAAGCTGCTCAACTGCTTTCTCAAATCTCAACTCCCTTTCTTCTTTTGGATTTAGGGATTTGTAGCTTTTCACTTATTTTAGCTTACGGGTGATTGCTTTGCATGTACTAACGAGGATTCGAGTCTACTCGACAATGCATCAAGTAGATCATTTGATGTTATCCCCTGCAGTTAACAGTTAACAGTTAACCTAGACCTGCAGTTGAAAGCTGCTCAAAATTTCAGTACAGCCTTAGTTTAAGCACGGGAAGAATCAGCTTCAACTGCTGCTATTTTTTAGCTTTGCAATTCTGCTGAAGACAGCGGTTTCTTTCTTTGAATCTTTTTCTGGGGTAGAAAATAAGACTATATTCAACTGTAGTTGAATAAATTATGATGATTGTTTAAATTTGGAAATATGCAATGAGTTGGATTTTGAGGTGAAATATGTTTTTTTGTTTATATTGTTGATTTCCCCTTAATTAACTATTAAACATAAATCATGTAGCTCTTTTAAATTGAGTTGGCTCCTCTAAATTAGGGCAAGTTCCCGAGAAGATTTAAGTTCAGGCAGCCCGACCTCAAGCTCAAAGTTGAACGGTAACATACGTGCCCCACGGTCTGGTTCAGTTGGCGGGGTTTCCAAGTTGTCTCAAGTGGCACAACGTTCCGCATCTTCTGATGATTGGGAATTATCTAATTGCATGAGTAAACTTCCTTGTGTCTTTGGGCCTAACAATCGGAAGCGTTCACCTTCTGCACGGTCTACATCTCCTCCGGTTGCCAATTGGGTTCAGAAGCCACAGAAGATTTCTCGAACTGCAAGAAGAACTAATTTATCACCCATTGTTCCTGGAAATGACGAGAACCCTACTTTGGATACGGCTGAAGTGATGGTAAATGAAAGGCGTTTGCCTGCTCATTCTCCTCAGCATGTTAAAATAAAAGGTGACAATTTATCTCCAGCTGCGTTATCTGAATCTGAGGAATCAGGTGCTCCTGAAATTAAGTCAAGAGACAAGAATAAGAAATGTGATGAGATAGATGAGAAAAGTGGCCAGAATGTCCAGAAAATGTCAACCCTACTCTTACCACCAAGAAAAAACAAGGCCGCCTGTGAGGATGATCATGGGGATGGTGTCAGAAGGCAAGGCGGAACGGGTCGGGGGTTTACTTCATCAAAACCCCTCTTGCCTTTAACAGCTGAGAGGCTTGGTAATGTGAGAACAACAAAACAAATTAGAAGTTCCAGACTTATTCTTGACAAGACTGAAAGGTTAACATGATGTCTAAGTTTCCTTTTATTTTTGGTCCTATATATGTTTTAGTTTTCAATTTGTCCTTCTTTCTGATGTACCCTTGGTTGTGAATTGGTTGGAGTATTTTTTATGACTTGGTGATACCTTCTTTTCAGCAGAGCAGGTCGGCGACCTACAAGAAAGCTTTCTGACAGGAAAGCATATACACGTCAAAAGCATATGGCTATAAGTATGACAGCAGATTTCCTGGGTAAATTATTTATGATCTCTCTAATGTTGGTGTTGGTTTTCATGGACACCATTATTTATTTACTTTTATTGACAGTTGATTGATTTTTACTGGATAATTTTAGCAGTTGGTTCTGATAGTGGACATGAAGAGCTCTTGGCTGCTACAAATGGTGTTACGAACAGAGGTATTCTTCATGTGATATGTTTAGTTTTCTTTTTCTCAAAGTGTGTTGTTCTTCAGGCAATAACTATCCTAATTAAAATGCAGACCAATCCCTTTCTAGCCCATTCTGGATGGAGATGGAACCTTTGTTTCGTTTTATATCTGACACAGACATATCCTATTTGAAAGAACAGGTATGAATATGTTTTATTTTGTGATTTTACTCAACTTTATTCAGTCTGGAAGTGATCATTCTTAATTACTGATGATTTCAAGTTTTATGCTACCGTAATACCCTTTGTTAAAGCCGATGTAAAAATTGCGTAATTAGAATTGAAGTCACTTTGTGATGCTGCAGTCGAAAAGAAGAGTCGTTTTTATAAATTTACAGCATTCTCTCTATTGCTTTGAAGCAGTTCTATTAGTGATAAAATGCAAGATATTGATCATTTCACGGAAAGTACTAATCTATTACCTTATCAAACGTTAGACCATGGATCAAGCATAAATGAAAAGTTTATCATTTTCTGCTCAGCAGCCACGGACAAATGTTAAGCCTACCATGCTAGTCTTCTAATATCCTTGATTAGCTCTCCTGGGGTTATCAGATTTTTTTTCGATTCCATGTCAGTATGTTTGATTAATAATATTAAATTTTGGCTTGTAGTTTTGCCTTTAGTGCGACAGCGATTTTATAATTTGTTTCACATTCGGCGTTGTCTACGGTGCACCGACATGTAGGAAAATCACTCTGTTTGATATCTTACTCAAACTCTCGCGTGTTGATTTTTTTTTAAAAAAAGTTCCACACTGCCTTGGACATGCTGAGAAATCATTCACCTTCAAACTTCCTGCTTTGATATGCTGGTGGTGCAGAAATGTTAGTGCATCCAGCTTTACCATGCTTTACCTGCAGACAGCGGAACAGATGCCTTGAGAAGATTCTGTGTGATAGTGGGGGGGTTTGTAATTTGTATAACCATGAGGTGTCTTGGTGGTGGTAGGGAATAGTTGTCAGAAACCACCTATCTGAAAGAGAATGAAAGTGCAGGTGAAGAAGGTGCCCATGAGTGTTATTAACATCAGGTGGTCGTGTGCTATCAGCCGTGGTTTTTACTTTCATGTGCCAAAGAATGCATGGGTATCCATATTTGTAGTCTTCATGTGGCACTAAATGGTTGATAGTTCCTTGTATCAGAAACACAGGGATTTTCTTTTTAAGTGCAAAATATTAAAGTACCGTACCATATGGTCCAAGGTAGCTTGATGATACTTGATGTATGGTTATCACAAATAACACCGAGATTCCAAAACATAACTTTACCCCTGATATATAATTTTGAATGTTGTTTATCTATGCATTCCTATTTACAGATTATTTTTTTTCCATTCTTAAAATATATTGTTTTATATTTTGCTTTTTGTACCTTGTGTTTCAGCACATGTTTCTGTGTGGGCCTCTAGAAACTTGTACTGTTCACATTTTCATTTCATTGTACTGTCAGGTAAATTCTACTTAATTTCATCAGAGTTGACAGTACAATGAAATGAAAATGTGAACGGTACAAGTATCTAAAGATGACGACACATTATATTTATGATGATATTTTGCCTCATTCTGTTTCTTATTTATTTTTCCTTCTAGGCGACCCTTGGTTCAGCTGTAGATAATCCAGCAGCAGCACCTTTTGCTGGAGATAGTTCCACTTCAATACCTAATGGCTGCAAGCTAGATGAATGTAAGGAGATTGAAACAATAAGTGTTGAGGTTAGCCCTGAAAGATTAGGTTCAAGAGCGAAGACACACAATGAGATTTCTCTGTTCCAGAGACTTATTGCAGCTTTGATTCCTGAAGAAGGAAATCAAGAGCTTAGCTGCAGTATGGAAGACCTCAAGCACGATGTGTATGAATCAAGAAATAAGATGGAAAATGATACGGTACCTGACACATTCTTCCCCAAAATGTGTCGAAGTAGCGACCTCTCTGGTTATCATTCTTCTAATGGTAATGGCGTAAATGCCAATGGTAATTCAATCTATGAGCTGAACCACACTATGCCAGAAAACAATATTGTATCCATACCAAACACGGTGTTTATACCAAGCCATGATCATACGCAAAATGGTATAGTTTCGGACCAGGTTTTACTTGGCACTACATACTCCGAGTATCAGTACTATAGCATGCCAACGGATGAACAGCTTCTTGTGGAGTTTCACAGTATTGGAATCTATCCAGATCTAGTGGTATGATGGATCTCGTTCAAGAAAAATTGCATTTAAATTTGTCAAGTTCTTTTACATATCTGTATATTTTCCCGTCTGAATGAGTCTAATTTGTCACAGAACGGAGATGATGGCATAAACGAAGATGTTGGTAAAATGGATCACGAGCACCAGGAACAGGTAGGATGAGATCCCTTTTGTAGTCTGAAGTAATTAATATGTATGGAATTAAAGCATGGGCAATTGAATTTTGGTTTGTTGCCATGATTATTTTAAATCAGCTCTTAATTTTTCATTTTTTCTTTGAGTTTCATTTTGGTTGTGCGCATAACATAACCCATTGTGCTGCTATTTCTTGCTATTTTAGTTATACACACACATATGAACATAACACAACCCATTACTGCTGCTATTTCTTGCTATATTGGTTATACACACACATTAATTTACTACTTTAGAATGATCCCAACGCCCTTCCTTTCAGTATCTCACTTTTAGAAAAAAGGAAATCAATACAGGACAATTAAGTACTTGAAAAAGGAAATTGGTGTGAAAGATGCTTCACTGTCTTCTTGTACTTGAAAATCAGGAGTTTAGTTAATGTGGTTAGCTTGGGAATTCCTGTTTCAGACGATATATTTTTTTTCGATACATGTTTCTGATGAATTTTAAGTAAAGCCCTAAGGAAGTTATTTCCCACCCCTCTTTAGATTTACTCCAGCAACTCGAAATGAACTTTTGCTGTAGAACCACTGAGCTTTAAAAATTTGTGCTTTTCCTTTTGTTCTTCCTGCTGAAGTTGATTCATAGTCGATGTAGATCAGACTTGAAACTCTTTGATGTTGGATGTACGAGTATATTATTGCTATTTCATCAGTATAGCTTCAAATTTGCGGTCATATTAGCAATCTTAACTTAGCCTACTTATAGGTGTCCAAGAAGAAAAGGCTACTTGGGAAATTACTAACTTCCACTTCTGAGGCTAAAGAACTCCAGGAAAAGTATGAAATTTCTCCTGTTTTATTTGTGATATTTTCTTTATGATATCTGGACAATCTCAATGTCCTGAACTCCTGATTATCTAATCATGTTAACATATTATAGGGAATTTGAAGGACATGCTCTTGAGAATCTCGTGGCAATGGCTTATACAAAGTACAGGGTAATTTTCACTTTCCTGAACCTGTCTCTCTTTGATCTACAAAATGAACTTTCCTTTAAGTTTGAGGTGACTCTGGTTTATCAGCGATATAGACTTTCTGAGGAACTGAGGTCCTTTGAAGTCTGTCTACTAGATGGTATCTATCAGGTGATGAACTTATTAAGTCATGATAGTAGCTGTTAAGTTCTTAAGATAAGTTCAATGAACTTTGTTTAGAACAAAATCTCACCTTAAAGTTGTTTGAATGGTTTGAGTTTGGTTGGTCATAAAATTTAAAATTCAAAATTTCCGGACACCTGTAATGGTTTTAGATGATTGAAACCATGTAAAACGTAAGAAAAGGATCGCATAATTAATTATCATTTCGCTATAGTATGTTAGATCAACAGAGAGTGAATATTAGAACCAAGCTGAGCTTCACGCTAGTTGGTCAAAGTTTAACTCGAGATTGAATAATTCGAGTGCTCTCTCGATCTGAGCTCGAGTTTTGATGTCTCATGCTGAAGTACTCAAGCTCAAAAACTAATATATTTTTTTTAAAAAAAAATGTCAACTATTTTTTTTACCCTTAATTTTGTCATATATTACATATTTTAGGGTTTTTTTTGTAAATAAAGTTTTAATACTTGAGATTGGGTAACTCAAGAATTACTCTAGTCAAGCTTGAGATTTAGAAGCACTACTCAATTGAGTATCAAGCTTCAGCTCAAGTACCATTTTTTGTTGTGTTGAGTTTTGAGTAGGTTGCTACTAGAGCTGGACTTAGTGCAATCAGTGGACCATTGTATTAGACAAGTCTGTTTACTAATGACATGGTGGTTTGACATTGCAGAATGACTTATAATGATAGTTGTGCAATGTTTCTGTCTTAGTTATTGTCAGATTGCAAATTCTTTTTTTTAAGCAACGAGTTTGGCAGTTCAAATATTTTATCCTTAAAATAAGACGAGTTGAATGGACATTTTAGGCTTTTTAGCATAAAGAAATGGTTAATTGTGTTCTCGGAGTAATCTGGAAAAGAGTGGGGTGAATATAAAGGTTTTTTACTTCTTTGTTTCTCTCGAATAAATATTTGATAAGGTTCAATTTTAATGGGGATAGGAAACTTCATTGTGATACTTGCTCTCTTACCTTTGGTGAAGTCATATCTATACATCAAATTCCGGTTCAATTTATATAATTATTTTCTGCCACTGAACCAAGAAAACAGTGACGCATTCCTTTGTTAATATGAAATTAATAAGTTTAGGCTTCTTTTTCTGCAGAATTTATGGGGTTCTAATGTTCACGGGATGAAGAGTGCTACTGGTAAAATGGCCAAACAAGCTGCCTTAGCTTTTGTTAAGCGTACACTGGAACGATGCCAGGAATTTGAGGCAACCGGAAAGAGTTGCTTTGACGAACCGTTGTACAGAGACATGTTCCTTGCTGGAGTATCACGGCTCACTGATGAACAACCTCCAAATTTAAACACTGATAATGAATTTTGTGAACCTTATCTTAGGATATCTGGAGGCTCTATGGAAGTTAGAGCTTCAGGTATGTGGCAATGATACATATCACAATCCCTGTTGTCATTTATTTGTTTTAAATAAAAAATAGTTTCCTTCAATCGGGTGGTGATCGTCTCTTGCTTTTATGAATATCTTAGTTTCTTGATTAAATTTATATTGCAGCTCATGTGGGCGCGCAGCAGAGTCCTTCAAACAATCAGGAAACGTATTATTCTGAAGTTTTCCCCTCAAATTTGGGGTATGAACCAAATTCTGGTAAAGAAGATAGCTGGTCAAATAGAGTGAAAAGGAGGGAACTACTACTTGACGAAGTTGGTGTTAGCACATCTCCAGGTTCCCCATCATGCCTTAGAGGTTCACTTGTATGCAGTGCAAAAGGTAAAAGGACTGAGAGGGACAGAGAAGGGAAAGGAAATAGCAGGGAGGTGGTGTCAAGAAGTGGAACTGCTAAAATTGGTCGACCTGCATCAGCCACTGTCAAGGGTGAGAGGAAGTCCAAGGCAAAACCTAAGCAGAAAAATGTTCATTTATCTGCTTCTATTAATGGTCTTCCAGGAAAGATGCCAGAACAAACAAAAGGAATGCTGCCATCAACACTTAAGTCAAATGATATCAGTGGAAGAGACGTCTCTGAGGATAAAAACGATTATAATCTGGACATATTGGAGGAACCAATAGATTTATCTGGCTTGCAACTCCCTGACATGGATCCCAATGATTTTGGTGGTCAAGGAGAAGATATAGGATCATGGTTGGATATAGAAGATGACGGATTACATGATCATGATTATATGGGTGGCCTTGAAATACCAATGGATGACCTGGCGAATTTAAATATGATGATTTGAGGCTTCTACGCTATACATTTGTTACATGGTACGATCACCAGGAAAAGTGATCTTCATTTGTTGACCTATCGCTTGGAGGTCTTGTGACCATTCAAACCATAATTAGTCTTGTGACCATTCAAACCATAATTAGGAAACATATTTGTTCAGTTGAGCACTGCGCAAGTTGATTTTTTAGTTATTTTTTAGTAAGCCCTTCCGACGTTGATTATGCTCTGTCGACTGTAAAGATCTTTTTGTTCAACTGCACTAGATCGTGTTGTAGTGATAAGTTCTTAGCACATGGTTTTAGCAAAGATCAGAGAACGATGTCCAATGTACATAAATTTATATTCTCAATAAAAATATGTTTTTTGTTCTTGAGTTCTCATATCTGGTGATAGTAGCTAGATGCTTCCCGTTTGTACATATAAACTTGTAGTCCAATTACAAAGCTAATTCTTGCAGATGAACTCTTCGTTTCAAGATCCATATGATTTACGGTTGCAATTGGTCAGTTCTTCCTTGTTCTGTCGCTCAGTTTGTTTTAAGATGACAAATCTTGCAGGAAGCGCTAACGATTGCTGTTCCGAACTGTCTTCTTCAAGAATAAAGTGTAGAATCCGACAGTCTAGGGAAGAGAATGTGTGAGCTGGCTGATTGCAGAATTCTTGATTATCTTTTTCCAGCCATCCATGATGTTCAATATCGGTTATAGATAGATTGTAAGGTAAGTTCACCTTCTCTTTTACCTGACGAGTAGCTATTGAGTCACCTAGTCAATTTGTTATAAACTATGTTCTTAGACTATATGTGAATAACTCTATTTCTGACTCAACTTGTAAACTTTTGAAGCACAAAATAAACCAAGTTCACTCTGTTCAGCTTAAAATGCCTTGCTCTGTGTCTGTGATTTCGGATTTATTTACATGTTCTTAATTCTAATCCCGATCATCAGATGCGCTAGAACCTGAACATGAACTTGAACTACTACCTCTACACGAAGTTATCTCATAATCTTTGTGCTCTAACTTGTGGCTAAAAGTGCAGAGGTATGCTGGCTGGTATCCTAATGTTATTCTGATTGAGGAATTGCGTAGAGATGAGTACATAGACGTAAATGGACGAGTGGGGAAATGGGTGATATAATATGAGGGAAACTTTTAGAAATATTTGCTCCTAATTTAGGTTTTGTGATCCACTTGATTTTTCCTCTTGTCCTTGAACAAGAAATTTTCGTATAAAATCTGAGACCGTGGTAAGATGAGCTCGTTATATCTGCGAAGATAAACAACTTTTTGCTCTAGTAAACCACTTCAAGAGTCTGTGAAAGGTTTTTCTGATTAACTAACGTTATATGATAATTTTTTTTCATCGAATTTTTACAGACGGGTTTGTTTAATTATATATGCTGAAATCTGAAAGTTGCAACTGTTACCTGAAATGTTGTAATATATTTTACTAGTCATAACTCCAATTTTCATATAAAAGTTTCTTTTAAAATATTTTTAAAGAAATTTGCAATTCAATTTCACTTTCTTTTAGTTTGTAGAAGTTTTTATATTTCCTTCTTTTTTTGGAGGGTTTCCTCTCAATTTCTCGTGGCGGTAGCTGAGAGTGGAGATAGGTGAAAATTTGATTCCCGTCTAGCCTATTATTCATAATACTTCAACAATTTGATAATAATAACTATACGTACGTAAATTATTGGACGTTAAAAAAAAAGATATATGTATTGATCAATGAGAACATGCTAATTTAAATTATTGCGTTCATTAAAAATTTAATTCAATTCAATTATGTAGAGTCCAAACAAAAAAATCATACGGTTCATTAATTAAATTTTTAAAATTCTGTATGTATTAAATGGTAATGTTGATCTAATATATTAATCGTTTTATATTTGATCAACCTGTGGATTGAACTTTTATGTTTTACTGTTGATTATTTAACCACTTTTCTTAAATTTATGTATTTGGTCACATTTAAAAAAAAAAATTTGCGCTACTTACAAATTTTATATATCTTTATTTTTCATTTTCTTGAATGGAATATTATATATATTATTTAAAACAAATAATATATTTTTACAATACTGATTTAATGTATTTATTATTTTGTAAGTTTATATCCATAAATTTCAATTTTAGTAATATATCTTACTTTTTTTTTTGTAATTTAAGTTTTTTTTTAATATAATTGTTCATATGACACTGTATACGTTAGAGTCATGTCGATGTTGTGACACACGGAGAAAAAAATCGTAAATAAATAAATATATAAATTATAAATTATATTTTTTTTATATGTATTGTTTTTTTATTTTTTATTTACGAAATGAATTTTACATTTATTTTATCGTAACAAAATATTTTTTTAATAGATAAGCTCAGGTCCTATGAACAGTAAATACGACTGATAAATATCATATAAAACTCATTATTATTATTATTATTATTATCATTATTATTTCGAGGTATACATAATATACACGAGTTTTAATATATAAATATACACGAGTTTTAATATATATATATATATATATATATATATCATCCTATGATGTTTATGACTACATATATAATTTGAAATACATATAGAGTAAAATGATTGATGTATCATTTAATACTTGACTCCATAGTTTTAAAATCCAGCCCTTGAGAAATTGACACGCAATCAATAAGCCAGCATCTGTCACACCAAATACTCTGGTGTTCTGCCATTAGCCAACAAATCTTCTGCCAACCGTGGAGAGTTTCTAATGGCTAAGGGCCCGCAATTTCCTAAAGCCAAGTCTATAAGCGTGTATGTGTAGTTTTTCGATATTTCAAAAAGACAATGACATCCATGGAAAGCAACCAGTCATCACAGTACTGAGCATATCACTATGGGACACCTAAATGGACACATGTCCACAAATGGCCCACAAGACAAAATTTTTTATACGAGGAGTGAAGTTTGCCACAAGTAAGATGGGAAGGTTATTCGAAGTTTTCCTTATTGTTGACACAAAATTGCTTATGTTTCTTTGGGGCTCCTTTTCTTTCTTGAGATATCAAGAAACAGCCCTTTTCGCCTTTTAGGCATTAGGGCCACTAGATGCACTGTTTTGAAATAGTAAACAGCTTGCCTTCTTCTGTATGAATGAGCAGTTTTTTTTATTTATGTAGAGCTACGTTTTTTTAATGGTCTTTGGTAGACGTACATGCAAGTCTCTAGGACTGCCAATTATGTTATCTTAAAACGTTAGGTGTCCCTAATGCTTTTTCTCAATAGTTAATGCTTTTTCTCAATAGTTTTGACTGATAAAATGGTTTCTGGGTGACATGTGGAGATCAAAGGTCGGACTTTTAATACATGGAAGTTGAGGGAGACGGAAGAAGCCATTATAAATCAAGAGGTAAAATGGGATTTGTCTATTCACCTTCTAAAGGTTCAAGATTAATCTTTTTCCGTAAGTTGTAATTTCTGTGTTCAAGATTTTCATGCTTTGTGTGCATGTTAGCGTCTGTGATAAGTTGTGGTTGGAACTTGGGATTGCTGTTGAGTTTGTCTTTAGACGAAAGACTATATAGAAATAGAGTTCAAGAAGATTTTCTATTAGCGTCTTTCAGTTTTCTGTTGTGTGGATTTTGAGTCCTATTTGATGAAGTTTAGATAACATTTCCTGAATTATTAATAATCTATCATAAATTCAGTTCTCTGAGGTCATGGACTCTCTTCCATTGGAGTTGTAATAAACTCTTGTTTTAAATATGTTTTGGTCTCAACTGATATGTATGTGAGATTGACAAACCTAAGGTAAATCTTGTATTTCATGGATGAAATAGATTACTGGTTACTACATCATTTAAGCTTGAGAGTATGATTCGCAGTTGATAAATTCTGATTATATTACTGGAATTAAAACCACAGAAAAAGTTTTTTATCAGAACCATCTATACCAAGCTGCTTTTACAACCTTTGCTTTTTTAAAACATTCAAAATGGAGGTAGGGAAATGTTGAGTTCAAATTAATTTAGTTCTAAGGATGGTTAAGCAAACCTTTTACCCAACATGGGCAAACTGTAAAGTTGTTCGATATAAGATGATTACATTAACCAGCAGCTCAAGGAAGATCATCAAACTTTTGTCTTGCAGGCATTGTAGATGCTCAATGAAATCAAGCGACTCCGTTCATCAAGGAATTTCCAGTTTAGGACTCCGATTTTGATAAAATATTGCTTAATCTCATAGTAAAGAATGTAAGTGTTTTTTGTAGAATTGAGAAGCTCAGTTCATGGTAGTCGTCAATCAAGTCAGATGTAGTTGAGGCTTTTTTTTCCTTTTTATTTTTCTAGTGAAGAGAATGGTGAGGCTGTGGAATTAGAAGAATCAGAAAGACTAATTTCATTTTGCATTCTTGAGGATTCTTAAAAATGAAGATAAACAAGCAGGTCTCTCCCTTAGATTTTCCGCCCCTTTGGGGCTTGTCATCGATTTGTGGAAGAATGTCTGAAATGGAAGACTCGGTTATTGCACTTCCACATTTCTTGAAAATTCCTTCTCAGATGTTGGGTGACAGCCAAATTTTTGTTCCTGAGTGTCAAGATTCAGATTCAACTGCTCATCTGTTCGGAGTTTTTGATGGACACGGAGGTCCCCAGGTAGACACAACCAATACCTTTTTATCTAATTGTTTTCATTATAAAGTAAAATATATTTAGGATTCAGATTTTATGTTATTAAGGTTGTAAGTACTCTTCGATAAAATTTGATTTTGATGTAGTCTTGAAGTATTATTTATAACTAGATTTATCTGACTGTATTTTAGCCATTAGGTGACATTGTATTTCTAATTTGTTTAAAGAGCAGATTTTTTTTTTTTGTTTGCACGGATATAGGTTGCTAATTATTGTCGAGAGCATCTGCACCTAGCTTTAGCAGAGGAACTAAGTATTGCTTCTGAAGCAAATTCTAAGATTGAAAATGGTGTGCATAATTGGAAAGAAGAGTGGACGAAGGTTTTCGTCAATTGTTTGCGAAAACTAGATGATGAAGTTGGAGGATTCCCCATAGCTGCTAATAGGGGCATGGCATTTAACCCTGTACTTCCACCTATTGCTCCTGACTCAGTTGGTTCTACTGCTGTTATTGCTGTTGTCTGTTCGACTCATATTATTGTTGCTAATTGTGGTGATTCAAGAGCAGTTATTTGTCGAGGGAAAGCATCGATGCCATTATCTATAGACCATAAAGTAAGGCTCGTGTTCGAAATCAAAATTTTTTCACTTGTTTTCTGTGTGTTTAGCTTCAACCTTTTTTCCCAGCCAAATAGAGAGGACGAGTGCGCCAGGATAGAAGCTGCAGGAGGCAGGGTCATTAACTGGGAAGGATATCGAGTTTCTGGGGTCCTTGCCATGTCAAGATCCATTGGTATGCGATATGTTTCTAAATGAATGCTCTTGCATTCTAATTTCCAGAAAGATATATGTATCTACATAGAAGGGCTGATGCAGGAATCAGGATTGTGTTGAGGGCAGAGATGGATTTAAGGGGGGAGACTTGGTGCATTTTGGGGGACAAAACTAGCATTAACTACACACACACACACACACACACACACACACACACTAACTATTCCATTGAAAACTAGAAGTAAATCAAGTGATGATACTATTTGGTTTCGAACCAAGTAATTATTCGAAATTGAAAAATGGCTGCACCTTAGGATCTTGAAACTCTAATGTTGGGTCTTGATTTACAAATGCTTGTCTGCAGACGAGAAGTCTCAAGACAACTAATAGTATAATCACTTCTTTTGTGGGCAGGTGATAGATACTTGAGGCCCTACGTTATTGCTGATCCGGAATTGATTTTCATTCCTCGAGCCAAAGAAGACGAGTGTCTTATCCTAGCTAGTGATGGTCTATGGGACGTAATGACAAATCAAGAGGCTTGTGATTTGGCACGAAGGCGAATCCAACTTTGGCACAGGAAGAACGGTGCTACCCTTTCGAACGAAAGAGGTGAGGATGTCGATCCTGCGGCCCAAGATGCAGCAGATTATCTCTCACAGTTTGCTCTCCATAGAGGAAGCAAAGATAATATCTCCGTTATTGTGTTAGATTTGAAAGCTCAAAGGAAGGTTAGAAAGAAGACTTGAACTGATGAAGTTCGATACTCCTTTATTCGAATGCACCGTCGTGTCTTCTTGTTATGGTCGTCTTGAAATGTGGTATTTTATTTCTTGGAGTTATTCCCTTCATTTTAAGATTTCAAATCCTTCAATGGGACTAAGAGTTGCAATCACATGTATTGAAGATTAACCATTGTAAACAAGGATCTAGTTCACTCTTCAAGAAAATGCAGAGTATTTTGTTCGTTGCAACATAGAGTGGAACTTGGTTGAGTTTAGAATTTTGGGTCAGTTTATCAAATATATCAAATAATTTTTCTTTAGAATCATTTGAAAAATAACATTGGTCAAATATTTTTTTAACATTTTTAAAGAAAAATGCAAAATGACCTTCAAACATAAAAGAAATATAAAAATTAAGCAAATGGTTAAATTCGAGAATGTTAGATTTTAAATTTATAGTCATATAAAAGTCATTTATTTAAATAAAACAATAATATTTTATCATTTATCAGAATACATGGTTTCACGTCCACTGATGATCTCCCTTTTCTACTTTCTTTAAATAAGGGTACGGGTAGAAGAAATCGAACCAAACCACCGGTTTTAAAATTAATCAAATCGAAAATATTTGTTGGATTATATATATATATTTTTAAAATTAATCAAATCGAAAAGTTTTAAAATTAATCAAATCGAAAAGTTTTGTTGGATATATATATATATATATATATATATATATATATATATATATAT
>NC_133322.1:6826230-6877985 GCF_012295235.1 Primulina huaijiensis
GAACAGTCTCAACGTCCTCGTTGAGAGTCGAGAAACGAAAGAAGACTTTCATCTCCAAGTTTATCTCAGACCTAGCTAATAACTTTTTTGTGATTGATCTATTTATTTCTTAAATCTACTTAATTCATGATACAAAAAATGTAATTAATTCTTTTTACTATTTTTAATAATATTTATTGATAAAATTAATAATAACTTTTTTTAAAGCTGAAATACTTATTTTGGGGATTTACATGTTTGGCGTTAAATTCATAATGTTGTGATCAGATATATATTTAGATTGTTAAAAAAATATTGTTGAAATATTTTTAATATATCATCTATATTATATTGTGTCATTAAATTTGAGACAGTTAGAGTAATTACTTTTTGTGTCATGGTGATTTTTTTAAAAAAAAACACCCCTCTAAAATTATAATAGTATTGTATTTTCAATTAATAAAAAAATATTATAAAAATATATTTTATTAAATTTATGCATTTCGTTGTTGTTGTTATTATTATCATCATGCACATTTTCCAAAAAAATTAAAACTAATAAATTATGTTCTTTAATCTTTATTTTAACTTTTGAATTTTTAAATGTATGTAATTCATAATATAAAAATTATTATAAAAAAGTATTAAATTAAAAAATATCACATAAATACACGTAACGAGTGGCGAAGGACGGTAGTGGATATTATTGTTACACACGTGATAAGCACATAATAATTTATATTTTGTTATCAAATATCTCATTGTTCTCGCTTCCGACATGCTTAATTGATATATTTTTGTGTTATAGGAGGAAATTTTATTGTCTTGGAGAAAATTTGGGTTAAAATGTGGTTTATATCATTCAAAGTTTCCAAGATGGAACTTTGAAAGAAAGATCAAAACAAAAGAAGTCCTAGAACAAAGCTTGACCACGTCTTGTAACTGCTTCGCGATTGTCTTGTAACTGCATAGAGGAATTCGAAAATTATTATGGTAATACAATATTTTAAGAGTCTTAATTATGATATTTGAATCATTGAAGGCTTTTGGAGAGGTGGATATATTATTGAGATAAGGAAATGTTTTATAGATTTTATTCCATCAAAACTCTAGCTTTCTTATTGATAGACCTAATCTCTTACTGGTATTATTAGGTTTTGTTTTAGTTTTTGGGGTCTTTCTTTAAAATTTTCTCTACTCCTCACCAACTTCACGTGAAAGAAAAAAGAGAAAGACACATGAAATTTTAATCTCTTCTCAAGAACTCTAAGCTAAATTTTATTTTTGGTTCAATAGATATTTCATATATTTCAATTTTATCATTTTGATGCTTTTGCGCTTTAATTTAATATTCTCATTTTTTTCAAATATTTGTTGGTTCGTGATTTATTTATATGAAAGATATATGTCGATTAATATCGCAATTTAATTTGATGTATGCTTTTCTATTGATATCCATGAATTCAGTTATCCGTAATTGTCATGAATGATTGGTATGTAAGTAGTGATAGATTAGATGTACTATGTTATCATAGCATATCTAATCTTAATAAATCAACGAAATTGGATCTATAAATTGCAGCTATCTCGGTTGTTATATTTTAGAATTAATTATTTTTACAAAACAAAAATTTTATATTTAATTAATATAGAATGATATCGTGCCTAGTTAGTTAATGATAAGTTTTGTCTGGATACTGGGTTTAGTCGATTAAATTTAGAGAACGCAAGAATTTTAGTGGTTATCCCTATAATTCTAAGGTTAATTACTTGGAACGGCATGAATGAATAATTTGTTGAATGATAACTAGTGATATAGTGAATAGTAGAACCCCCTTGAATTAGAACTCGATAAGATTGACTTTTTTTCTTCTTTAATTATTCATCGCTCCTATTTATTTATCGTTTAAAAATTATTAATTTTCCTTGCTTGCTACGTTAGTTTCAGTATTTTACTTAGTCATTATCCAAAAAAAATCTCTCATTTTAATTGATTTTCCCGCGAAAGAAAAAAAATCTCATATTTCCTGTGAATACGACCGTGCTCACCACTATACTCATTTTATTTAAAGAGTAGAAATTTAAATTTGGTGGTTCAACAACAACACATCAAATTTTGGCGGCATTGTCGGGGAAACGTTCAATGTTAGTTTATTTCGAGTTTTGTTATTTTTTTCTTTTATGCTTCATTTTTCTCGTGCAGGTGAACTCGAATATATTTATGACCAGGCTTCTGATAAACTTTGATTTTCTGCAAATTGAGGAGATAGCTAGGAGATTGAGAAAAAAAAGCAAGGCTGCCGGGAATTTTTGTTGTGTAATATTTCGAGATGTTTTATCTACAAGTATTCATAAGTTTTTCCCAACAAAACGGAGAGTCATTCTACGCAGCATGAGAGATATTCAATATTTGGCAACAACATTCATGAATCGTGATTTTTCTAATTATGTTCTTATTCGACTTTTCCTTAAAGATTTGGATGCAGTGACATGAGATGGTTATTTAATGAAGCACCGACAACCGGTAGTTCACTACTTAGTCGAGATAAAGAAAATGTGATATATTTGCTGGATGATATGACAGACTTTGAGTACCATCAATATTGCGATCCTTCGCTACTGAATTGGAGCCACCAATACCTCCTAGAAATTAACTACCCAGATTTTACAGACCGGCCTTTCGAACATAAAAAAGATGAGGGAGAAAATATTGAATTAATCATGAGTCAGCTGAATGATATGGTAACAAGTGTGTGGCATTTAATGAGGAAGCTATCGAGCCTCAACAAGAAGAATTTTTGGAAAAAAATTTCATACGAAGATAAGCCACCGAAGAAGTTGAGAGATGAACAAGCTCCCGAGACTATTGATTTGAGATCATTAATAGTATTATCATACACACATCTACGAGATCCTTGTCTTTCTCCATCACCGACCTTAATAAATTTTGTTCTTCAAGATCCAACACTGATATTCTCATCGCTTGCCTATTATTTAAATTACGTTTTGTTTCAGAGTCGATCTTACATTGTATACATCAAACACAACTCGATGACACATGGAACCAAACTCCGTACGTGGTGTCATATGACACTTACTTTGAGCGTCAGTCGCTCTTTGATGAATGCTTCTGAGGGTCAAGCTAATGACCAAAAATCAAGCGATTTTGGGTGGCAGCCAAATTTTTTTCTCTTTTTTATTTTATTTTAATTTTTTTGTTTTGAGATTAGATATAATGTTATCATGTTTTTGTGCAGAAGATAATTTCGATCATGACGTGGACACACCTTGAAATAAAACATATTCTGGAATTGAAACAAAGCTCACGCAGCAATCAACGACCATCAACATCACATCCCCCCGGCGCATCACCATAACCCTGCAGCGATATTATCAGCACACCACCGTCCACCACCCTCACATAGTGTCGTCACCTCTGCAATAGTAGATGAAGCTTTTTCTATGATGCTCAACATTTTCAGGGGAGTTATCTAATTCTCCTTGCGTTTTTATTGTTTTAGTTGAATATTTGCTTTAGAGTCATTCAAAAAAATTTCAGATATATGTGTGGGAGAGGATATATAGCTTGAATTCTTGTCTTCAATTTCTTTAGGTACATCTAATGTTTATTTGTTTATCTCTATTCTGAGTCCTAAATATTTCCGATGCAAGTCTATGAAAAATTTGATATTTTCTTTATGTGCATCTGATTTTGCATTCTCACTGTCATATTATGGGGAGTTGCTCTTGATAGTGAGTTTAAAGGACAAGTGTGTGGGCTACACATACCATTTTTTTAGTGAGTTTTGAGACTATGAGAAATCCTTGTATCATGCTGTTTTTTTATTGTGTTAGTCATGCATTGTTGATTTTTCTAGAACTTACATTGTTATACATATCTTTGTCAACACTTTGTAGTATCGTGTGCATAAACAAAATGGTAAGGGCATTAGGTTCAAAGTATATTCTTTTGCATCATTTGTGTCATTTTTTTGAGTCTACCTTGATTCATAAACCTCTAGTGAGCCAAGTTTGTGTTTGAGACTTTTTCTTCAAAACTAGTCACATTACAAGACATGATAAATCTTTTTTTTGTTATTACTCTTTTTTTAACCTTGAATTGGAGAATGTGAAAAAAAAATAATAATAATAATTTCACATTTAATATCACTTTGAACCAAGAAAGTGCAAATTGTTGAGATTGAGTGATACAAGCTCGAGGTCTTTTGAATTTGGAGAACACAAAAACTTTAACGGTTATCCCTATAGTTCTAAGGTTAATTACTTAGAATTGCATGAATAAATAATGTGTTGACCGATGACTAGTGATACATTGAATGGTGGAACCCCGTGGATTAGAACTCGGTAAGATTGAATTTTCTCCTTTGTTAATTATTCATAAATTGTTATTTATTTCTTGATTAAAAAGTATTAATTTTCTTTGCTTGCTAAGCTAGTTTTAGTATTTTATTTAGTCTTTATCCAACAAATCCCTCTATTTTTTATTTTTATCCTCAAAATAAATAAATTTTTCATTCTTTGTGAATTCGAACATATTCACCGTTAAACTCATTTTATTTAGAGAGTATGAATCTAATTTGATGGTTCGAATGACAACACATCAACACGCAACATGTATGTCTAGTCGCTAGTTATTATTAAAAATCGAGATAATAGAAAGAAATTTGGTGTATTGGTCTTTTTTTTTCGTTTTATCATTTCAAAATATATTAAGACTCCTCATTAATTTTTAAAATTATGAGTGTATACATATTTCAAAATAAATCAAATTAATTATAAAAAATTGCAAAAATATGCAACATGTACACACTGGTGCACTAAAATTCTCATTAAATATGAAAGTTGTCTGTTTTTAATAGCTAATTTAAAATTTTTATATTATGCTTGTAAATAATCGAAATATAGCATTTTTAAAAAAATAGAGTTTAAAAATCAAGCCAAACCGTACCTTTTATCAACATGTTGCGAAGCAAGTTGAAACAGGCCAGCTAGTTTGGGCTTCCCGTTGTGGTGGGTTTGCCCGAAATATTTATTAAAAGATAATTTTTTATTAATTATTAAATAATTGATTTTCCCCCTCCATCCTCTATTTTTATTCGTTATTAAATAATTAGTCTCATTTACAAATTATCACTTTGTTTTTTTATTTAATTGATATATTGGTTTATCAAGTTTTTAATGTTTAAATAATTTTATATTTATGTATTTTATTTAAATAAAGAATATATTGCTCATATTAAGAAAATTTTATTTGGTAAGAGTTCAAATATTTTGAACATTATTCATAAAGAGAAGAAAAGATATTTAAGAAAACGTTGAAAAATTAAATGATACATTTATTTATAGTTGATAAATTTTGAGTAAAAGTTCAGATTTTGTTAAACTTTATTCTGTTTAAATTGTAATTTCTTGAGGTGATAATCATATTAATTGTTAGACCATTTGGTTAAATATAATAAATTATATAATATTAATATAATGGTTATTTATATATTTTTAGTTTTTTTATAAAAAAATCCCAGCAGGTCGTATTGGATTGAGGTCTCTCAACCTGTCAAGTTGGCGGGCCGTTTGTTTTTTGTCCGTGGTAGGAATATAAATGAACCAAATCGTTTGCGAGTTATTTGAAGTCCGGTTTGATAAAAAGCTCGTTTGAGTTCGTTTGTTAGTCATATCAACCCAAGATTAAGCTCGATTTCGAGCTCGAAAATTTAATCAAACCAAGCTCAAGCCTAAAGATATTCGGCTCGTGAGCTCGCAAACATGTTCGATAATAGGCTCGTAAACATGTTCGATAATATGCTCGTGAGCTCGAGCGCGACTAGTTTAGGTAGCTCATAAGCTCGAACTTGGCTCATTTGTTGAGTTGACAAATACAAATATCAGTACCAATGTCAATGGAAAGAATTGAACATAAAACATAGTTGAAAAAAGATGAATTTACACCACAGTCACAATTATATTTTTTTTATCTTACTTGCATATCATTATACTAAAATGTTCTTTAAAACATAATAAATTAACAGAAATACACCAACTTATTCTTTCTTTCCCAAAAAATTTATATCACTAAGGGTGGTGTATTGGTTATAGACTTTTAATGATTTTTATGGAGTTTAAAAGTCTAGAGGTATTCAAACTAGACTTTTATATACTCCATAAAAGTTTAGTGGTATTCAATGTAAACTTTTGTAGAATTTTAAAAAGTCATGTGGTATTCAAACTTGACTTTTAAAAACTCTACAAAAGTCTATAGGTATTCAAAATGTCAATAGACTTTTAATGACTCTATGGAATTCTATTAAGTACAAGAATTATAGCCTAAGGTACAACAATAAAATGTCAACAAAAGTCTTTGATTCAACCTAAAGATTTGTATGTACATTTAATTGAAAAATCTCCTAAATTCACATACTCAATACAAACTTTCATTTTTTTTATCATCTATTTATTTTTCTTTTTATTTTTACTTTTTAAAAACATAATTAAAATTTAATTTTTTTTATTAATTATTATATAACATTTTATTTTTAATTATTTTCTTTAATTTTAGTTAATCTATATCTTAATTATTGTATAAGCAAATTCATACCGATATTATACCAAAATTTTCGGTATATCGAACCAAAAAAACCTTACATTTTAAAAAAAGTTATAATTTATTGTTTTAAAATATTATATATTTTAAAATTTTTGTATATTTTTCCGTTATTTCGGTATATACCAAAATTTTCAAATTGGATATCGTTACCGTACCGAAAAATTCGGTATTGTTACCGTACCGTACCGAAATCTTCGGTATACTTAAAATTCGGTAAATTCAATATTTTTTTGTTACGGTAATCTCGATATACCGAAAATTCGATATTTTTTCTCACCCCTAACAGGGCTTGTATTGGCATGTGCTATATTACACAATTTTGTTTGAAAGAAGTGTCAATTTGATGAATTTCAAATTGAACTATATAATGAAGCTCAATTGTCTTCATCAGCACAAGTTTATGAAGGTGACGACTTTGATCAATTATTTAATACTCAAAAACAACAACGAGCAAATGCTAATGCATGGAGGGATACCATAGCCAATGGAATGTAGAATAATGTTGATCAAATTGTCAGTAATGATTAGATTTTTTTTTATAAAAGGCTACTCATTATTTTGAGTGTTCTTTTAATAAAATTTTATTATGAACTTATAAAAATATTGTTCATTAATATGTTGAATTGACATAACGAATTGAAATTTTGATTTCAATAAATTGGATAGTTCATTTGTCGTTTTTCACAAATTAAATTGATTTAACTTTTAAGTAAGTAAAATTCATTTACATTCATAAATAAAAAAAATAATTTAAAATTGAAGAGATTATCTATGTCCAATAATTATTTTAAAAAAATTAATAAAAAATAAATCACAACTATAAACTACAAAATTCACATAATTCTATGAAAAAGTCTACAAAAATCTTGAAAAAAAATCTATAAGAGTCTATGAAATTTGTTTTACAATTCTATGAGATTCCATAAAAGTCAATAAAAATCCATCAACTCCACAAAAGTCCATCATTTAAAAAAAGTCATTAAAAGTCTTTGAAAGTATAGAATGAATACACCCCCTTAAGTCATACACACGTTGAGTAACTTTACAAATCATTATCCTAAAATATTATATTAAATTGAATATAATGAATTTATATTGATTGAAAAATAAAATTTATTTGGAACACAACGAATTGAGTGTTAAAAGAGGAAAATTATTGCAATGTTATTTATATAGTGATATCAGTGTATTCCGAATATTTGTTATCTGGATGCTAGATGTATTATTTTGAAACGTTCAATAATATAATGAGTTTATGTTTTTTTAGTTGTTATTTTTTGTCGTTTTAGTTATTTATGAATGAATTTATATTTTTATGTCTGATTTAAAATTATTTCATAGATAGATTTAATTTTTAACAAGCTCGAGTCAAGCTCAAACTCAAGTTCAAATTTATGTTTTACGAGCTCGAAAACGAGCCGAGCTCAAGCTAGGCTTCTTAAACATGATAAACGAGCTATTAACGAGCCAATCTCGAGCCTGACTTGATTAACATGATAAACGAACTTTTAACAAGCCGATGTTAGCTTTTCTCGAGCTTAATAATTTCAATACAAACCGAGCTCGAGCCTCGAATCGAGCTCGAACTCCTCAAACAATCTTAAACGAACCAAGCTCAAATATAATATTGTTTGGTTTTATTTGGTTTGGATTATTTCCATTCTTATATATGGGTAGTAAGATATCTACATGTTATTTATTATTTGGGAACATAGAGTTAACATTATATGTCCCAACAATTATTTGGCTGGATCTCGTTATAATCTGATTTTCTACTTAAAAAACAAAGATGTTATGAATTAGAGCAAGATATATTTATGGAGTGCTGAAAATACGAAAATTAAAAATATGTTTTTCGAATTTATTAGTAAATCTATTGTGAGACAATCTAACGGACATGGAGAAATATCGAATTACCCGACTTTGAATAAGCCCGAGAAGAAAGCCAGGTCTTTTATAGAACCGCTAATTCACAATTACTTATGGAGCTAGTATGGAATACTCAACATTCAACTAAACAATACTGGTTTTTACACAACATTAGCAGGAGACATTTATAAATGCCAACTTCAACAGTCAAAACCTCAAAAGATATGCCCATTGCATGAAGAACCTTCTGCAGAAGAAGAAAAAAGGTTTTTGTTCTTTCATGCCATATAAAATATATTGCGATCGGGAAATATAGCAAAGTTTCTCGAATTCGTAGTCAATGCATTGGTTTCTGCAGCAACAGAGACCTCTAAATTAAGGTATAATAACATGAAATTCAAGTATGACAAGGTGCATAACCACCATATTCCAAGATTCAAAGCATCATATGCCAAATTTTTGTGAACAAATTATAATTATAACAAACAAAAAAACATGAGGCAAGCCTCAGCTTCAAAATGCAGATATGACATTTCTCAAACTAAATACAACAATGGCATAATTCAGAAACTTACCTCTTTCCATCGTAGCAAATAATTTGAACGTCCAATTGCTTGAGCTGATGCAAAAATTGATCAAGCTGTGACCTTTGGTAAACAGAACAATATCAAAGTCCGCTGATGCTTCAGTTTGTAACAGCTTTCTTTACCTGAAACTTTCAATCAGATATGTTTTCTAAGTATATAAAAGAATCGAGTACTCCAACTTCCTCTTTGAAACCAGCGCTTGGAAGTATTTCCAACTTTAATTTCTACATATGCAACATATTCTGTCTTATTTAACACAAATTTGTCTTCATCGTAAACGAGGAATGTTCACATACGGATAACAATACAACTTTGTATACAAACCCATTTGTTGATAAACATATATTAACAGTGTTCTCATCTCAAAAACCACTAATATATCTGAAACAGCCTGTCCTTGAATAGCATCCAGGGCTGTTCTATGATGACTACTACATGCTTACCACACCAACACAATGGCGAAGAACTAGTACATTCATTATTCTACAATGTTGAAGGACAGTTTGGATAGCAGCTGGGGGACGCCAGATATAACTGATCCATATGCCTACAGAATACAACAATTGGGACAAGTTATTTCCTAGTTAATTGCAAAAACTTTAAAGAACACCCATAAAACACAAGTACCCGGTTTGCGGTGAACTGCATTTGATCACAAATGGGAGAGCATTTAAACATTAATACCATGTTTCCGGCAGCAAAAAGTTAAAGGAAAAAAATTCCATTTAAATCACAATAAGATTATCATGGAATTCAACGTGGCTGCGTTTGATAAGCTGTGGCTGCAATTAAGTCATACCTCTTCATTGTCATGAAGTTGGCACAATGGAACAGCAAGAAGTTTGAAGTTACTTGGTACGATGAATCTCCGACTTGCTGGAAGCTTGACAAGAAAAAGTTTGTGGCACTCCTGAAAAGATGAGCTTTAGACAATCAAGGGCTTCTGGCAGATATCGAAATGTAAAACGCTTATATGCCGAGAAACTCACCTTAGGTTTTGTTGTACCCGCCGGCAAATATGGATAAAGAAGTGATTCAAAGTTAGGCCTCCACCAAATTCCAAGACATTCTCCAATCTGGAAATCCACAAAAAAGAAATGTTGAGCAAATTAAAGTGATCAATCCATTATCGGGAGATTGTGATTCTATATACCTCCCACTCAGGACCCCGACCATCTTCACCAACTGATAAGTTGCTTGAAAGCTTGCGTTTTAAGCCATCAATATCTGCAGCAGAAAATAAATTTTAAAGTCCTGAGCCTTGCCTAGGATTTCTGTCCAATTACTATGCCTAGGAGCCCAATTAAACGAATGACTCCCAAAATTGAGATTTACCAGATTCACCCGCACGTAAGCGACCTCCAGGAAGTTTGAATGTGGAGTTTTGTACTTGAAGCAACAAGATATGCGGGTGTTTAAACAATTCAACCTGCAATTAGAAATACTTATAATTCATGGATTGGGATGCATTGCGATCTCAAAAGGCAGATGCATTCCATTATCATGCCAAAGTTCATGGATGAAAGCCAAACTATATATTTCAGAGTCAACGAGTTGGGACCAAGTATGGATGGTTAAACTGAAAGAAGTGAATCAACTATATTACACCAGATAATAGGGTTTACATAATTGAATCAATTCATAGAAAGATAAGCTGGAGCGGTATGTATGAAAATCAGGTAATAGGGTTTATTTTCCACTCTTCATAGTTCATACCACAACTCCGCTAACGGCTAATATAATGAATTTGGCAAAATCATGAACACCCTCAAGATATGGCAGTTATCAGTTTGCTGAGTCGAAACACATTCAAAGAGAAATAACAAAAACAACATAGTTAATTATTATTAGCAAGTCGATCATGAACTTCTATCGAGCAGAAAATGTAAAATTCACCATCGGGAATTAAACTACAAATCCAGAATGGTGAAATAAAAGAACACAAAGAAAAGAGAGAATACGGACCACAAGCACCGCAGCCACGTATTTCCTCATCCCATACGCATCATAGCTGATTCCAAATCACAAATTCAATAACTTTCCAAAAAACCCACATCAAAAAAACACCCAGAATCAACAAGAGAAAAACTCTCCCATCATAAAAATCAATAAACTCATACATACTTGGCCTTCATTCGCAAAACCCGTTCAGCTACAGTCTCATTCCTCAACGAGACGGCCTCTCTGGAGCCGAAGTAGTAGCAGTTAAGGGGATAAATATCCAGCTCGTCGGTATCACTATGATCTGCACTCCGGTGGGAGTTGCCATTCCCCAAAACCACGGTTTGATTGGCCATTTGCGGACGATTCCGATGTATCAGAAGCACGGTGCTTCAACAGTGTAACAGAAGAAGCGAAGGTGGTAGAACCTAGAGGTATAGGGAGGAGTGGGGAACGAGAATACTACAATATTCGGGAAAAAGCAGCGGAGTGGGAATGGGAGTGGGAACGCAACGTGGCTGTACTGGAGAGAACTGGAACAATGGTGGCACGAATATAATAGTGAGAAGGAATAAATAAAGGAAAGGCAGTGATATTGCCAGAGCAGTTTTCCTAGTGGCAGAGCAATATATACTAATGCATCGATTACACGCATTCCATGCATATACAATATTTTTTATAATTTATTTAGTTTATATTTAAATAATGATCAAAATATAATTATAAGAATTAGTAAAAAACTATATTGCAATTTTGATATATAAATTAAAAAATAAATAAAAAAATGAGAAAAAACATCAAGTAAGAATTAAACATGTAATTTGATAAATAAAAAACAAAAGTTTTATTAGCTGATAGATATATCATGATAAAATATAATGAGTGACCGAACAAAATAATTTTTTTGTGAGTACGGTTAAAAAATGATAAAATATAATGAGTGACCGAACAAAATAATTTTTTGTGATTACGGTTAAAAAAAAATTTCAAACATATTTAAGTTTGATAATTTCAAACACAAATCAAATATGTATCAATATAGCTAGAAAAATTCTTCCCAACAAATTCTACATCAATTTGCTAGCGTCAAAGATTGACACCGGCCAAAATAATGAGATCCTTACCAGAAGCAGGATTCAAGGCGTGTTTACTCCCATTCATGGGGTCAAAGCTGCTGCTTTTAATAAGAAATAGTGGGACATAAATATTATTGATGTAATTGATCTTTTTACCAAATCTCATTACTTAAATCAATTTTTTTTTGTTTCTTTTTTTCCCCCAAGAAATACAAATACACTGAGTATGTTTATATTTACAATAAACATAATATTTTTAACATAAAAAATAATATTTTGACATGGGTGACACAAATAAAATATTTGTCTCACAAAATCGATCTGTAGAACTGTCTTATAGGAGTTTTTGTGGAATAGAAAAACATATATTAACACATGTTTGTTCGTGTGATTAAATGTGATTGGATCAATGATAATCCGAAAGCAACGATCCCATTGAAAATATAAGATGTGAACCGATTATAGTTGCGTTATCGTGAAATTAGTGTTTATTTTTTTGTCGAAAAAGTAAATTTATAAGTTCTGGAGGTGTTTGTATAACCTAAAATAATAAGTATGATATACTTGACAAGATGATAGAAACTCGGGAAAAACATAATTTGTTTGAAGTTCGAAAATGAAGTTTGTTATAAATGAATCTTGAACTCGATACTTTGTCTCATTTGAGACATAAAAAAATAGATTTTTTTATCAATAAGTAGATCTATAATATGATACCAAAACAAAATATCTTTATATTCACAAAATTATCATTATCAACCCTAACCCACAAAACTATTATAAAAAATATTATGAGTTTTAAAAATCCTACTTAAATAGTTCTCATGAATTATTTTATAAAAATATTTATAAAATATTTAGTTTCTAATAAAATCTCTAAATTTATAAATAAGAATTATTTAATACACAATAAAATATTAGGCACAAAAATATTCATGGGAGAGAAGAAACAACATTGAGAAAAGAGAGATTTTTGGTGAGATTTGTTTTCACATTTATTTCTTTGTTATAATTATAATATGGGCAAATTGTAAATAAATACATAAACTTTAGTTTCATTTAAGTTTTATTTCCTTCTTCCTTGAAAGTTAGTTTAAGCTTCGTACTTTATTTAAAATGTTGCAAAATTATCCTCGAACTTTTTAATCCTGATATGTGACGTTATTATACCTATCGATATTGTTCTTAAAGTTATACAACCTAAAAACATAAAACTACACAAATTACCAAACGAGCTCAAAACTTTTAAATCGTACAACAGTTCAAGCATCACATTTCGATTGTTCTACCAGGATATCCAATTATTGCACCCGAACAAATAGAATAATAAATTTTGCAAGCGTCCTGCAAACAGTTGAATAAGATAATTTGGGCTCGAGCTCAGGTCATAAAAATTTTCGAAAACATTCGAGTTCGACTTGTATTCGATTATGTCGAGTACAAATAAATTATTATCAAATCAGTTTGATTAGTTTACACTCCTGATTTGCATCGCAATCATGAGTGTGTAGATTCAAACATGTGAGTCAGCCTAATAGTGTGATGACTAAAAAACATCACATGCTTATGCGTGAAGATTTTGTAAGATAGCTTGAACTTCCATTATATGTGTGAACGTCAAACGACTTAACTAATGCATTTGTTGTTATCCTGTCGCTACTTTGATACGAAACGGTGTCGTTTTAATGTGATTTGATTGATCTTTATGATATAATAATACTATAAGCATTTTTGCAGTGTCGAGCCTTGTGTTACGCCTAGCATAGACGTGATTGGTAAATGGGGCGTGCGTGCGTGGAAAAAATACCGAATTTTCGGTATATCGAGGTTACCGTATCAAAAAATACCGAATTTATCGAAATTTTTGGTATATCGAAATTTTCGATACGGTATAGTACCGATACCGAAATTTTCGATATGATAACGGTATGAAATTTGAAATTTTCAATATATAACTTACCGAAATACCGAAATAATATATATAAATTAAAAAATATTTTTTTTGATATAAAACGATATATATCGATACTGTACCAAAATAAAGAATTTAACTTCTGTTTGTACTCATCATGTTAGAATAGTCCAAATCAAAGTTCAGTGAAGCAACTCCACTCATAGTTGAGAATTTAAACTGTTGAGAAGTCTTATCTTTATAGCCTAACCTTACAGCTAGCTAGAGGACTGGATGCTGATCCTCGACTTGTTGAAAAGCTGACAAGCTTCAGAAATCACAGGACGGAATACCGAAAAGTCGGTAAGGTAACGTGATCATTTTTCTCATACCGGTATTTTTGGTACGGTATACGGTATCCGAAATTTCGGTACGGTAATTTCGGATACCGTACCGACCTGTTATTTAGGTTTTATTATAGCACTTATGATTTTATTTTTTTATATGTTTTTTTCCATGTTTGTCAAGTACGGATAAACTTATAGAAAATTTAGACATACTAGAGAATTTTTCAAACTAATGATTGAGATTGATGTAATACAGAGCTGCCAAAAAAGGGTTGAAGAATGCTCTAAAATTGGGTTGGTCCAAACTACTGATTGAGATAAATGCAATTCAAGTAGTTCAAACCTTAAATGGTAGTGCTTCATTCTCTCCGGATGGCCGCATTTTTTTAATCATATTAGCAAGCTCAGATCTAGAGAATTTTGTTAAGCATGAGCTCATGTGCTGATGAGTGAATCAAGTGATCGGAGGGTGATGGCCAAAATCCCAGTAGCTCGGTGAAAAATATTGACGCGCGGTATACCGGTACTGATTTTAGGTGTAATGGTGTTATCCTCTTGAAGTCTTTTGTTTGCTAGACTAAAGGCTCATTGTGTCATCGTTCTATTTTAACTGGGTAGATTTGAACTCGGCGGAGAAACAAGTTAAAGGGAACTATGACTGAAATTGTTAATTAGTATTAGTCATTAACACACATACACGTATAGGCATAAAGTGTTATAAGAAATAACACGCTTTTCTTCTTGTATAAAAACTCTGTAAAGCTACAAGCTACAAGATCAGATTGGAGAAATAAAGCGAGACGGTTTTCCCTCCACATCGTTGTATTCAACATGGTATCAGAGCAATGGAATGATCAACTCGCTTAAGGATTCAATTGAGATTGATTTCAGGAATAGCGCAGAGCAATTTCAATTGCAATGGCCGTGAATCCTAATTTCAATGATCCGATGTTTCTCCACCCTTCGGACACTCCAGGTATGAATCTTGTCACCGATCAATTGATAGGCACTGAGAATTATGGTGTATGGAGTCGCGCAATGTTGATTGCACTGCGTGCGAAAAATAAAATTGGATTCATTGATGGCACATGTGTGCGTCCAATCACTGGATCTCCTACACTACAACAATGGGAGAGGTGTAATGCTCTAGTGCTGTCATGGATCATCAATACGGTTTCCAAGGATATATTTCGAGGTATCGTATATGCCACTGAAGCCTCTGTGGTGTGGTCTGATTTAAAGGAACAATTTGATAAGGTGAATGGATCGCGGATCTTTGCCTTGCATCGAGAAATTGGAAGGTTCACACAAGGAGAGAGTACAATTTCAGTTTATTTTTGCAAACTGAAACAGTTGTGGGATGAATACTCTTCCTTAGTGACTTTACCTTCTTGTGAATGTGTGACTGCTCAGAAATACCTTGAACATGAAAATCAACAGCGACTTCTTCAGTTTTTAATGGGATTAAATGAAAGCTACCTTCATATTCGAAGCCAAATCCTCATGATGACTCCTCTACCATCTGTAGGACAAGCGTTTTCATTAATCTCTCAAGAGGAATCTCATCGAGCTATACTCTCTGTAGATGCTCCAGCTGCTGTATTTTTTTTCTCATCAAAATCGTCGACACCCAAAGCAAAAGGAAATCCTCAAGTGCGGCTATTGTAATTTGAACGGTCACACGCGAGCTACCTGTTATAGGCTCAATGGATATCCTCCAGGTCATAAAATGTTCAAACCTCAAGGAAAGGGTGTTCCTCAGAAAGCTGTGAAGACTAACATGCAGCAATGTGATGCGAATATGGTTGAACTTGACTCGTCTAGCATACCAACAGAAACAGCTCGTGATGCTCAAATCTTCAGTCAGGCTCAATATGCTGAGATTTTAAAACTGCGGGGTAGATGCAATGCAGAATCTCCTCATGACCCTATGGTTAATATGGCAGGTACAAGGCAGAAAAGCTCCTTATTATTGTCTCAATTGACAAAGGTTCCCTGGATTATTGATACTGGGGCAAATGAGCACATGGTAGGAGATTCATTAGTCTTGCAAAATTCTAAATCCATAGCTGATTCTTCTGGGACAGTTGGTTTGCCTAATGGTAGTAAGATTTCCATTAGTAAATCAGGTTCTTTACACCTTACAGACTCAATTATACTGAACAAAGTCCTGCAAATTCCTGATTTTAGATTCAAACTCCTTTCTGTTTCTAAACTCACCAAAGAGCATCAATGTTTTGTTACATTTTACCCCCAATTTTGTGTATTTCAGGACCTCAAAACTGGCCAGATAATGGGGATTGGTAGAGAACGCAATGGACTTTATCACTTGGACAACACCAATGATTTATACTCTGGTTTTTCTTCATTATCTCATGATTCTGCCCATATTCTTAAATTTCGATGTAATACATTGACAGTTGATAATGCATCAACTTGTTCTTCAGTAAGTGATTCCCTTTGGCATAAACGTTTGGGTCATATATCTGTTGATAGAATGAAACTTTTACCTTTCATATCTAAATGTGATTCTATGCCTCATTGCTCTATATGCCCACAATCCAAACAAACCCGCCTACGATTTCCACATGCAAGTACTTCTAAAACTTCTTGTCCTTTTGAATTATTGCATGTGGATATTTGGGGACCGTTCAAAACACCAACATACAATGGAGAAAGGTATTTTCTTACCATAGTTGATGATTTTTCTAGAGGGACTTGGGTTTTTTTGATGCATTTCAAGCTTGATGTCTTACGCATTCTTAAGAATTTTTTCTTGCTCATACAAAACCAATTCAGCATGTCAGCTAAAGTTATTCGCACTGATAATGCATCTGATTTCTTTAAGCTGGAATGCACGGTTTTGTTTCAATCTCTTGGCATACTACACCAAAGTTCTTGTCCATGGTTTCTCGTGAGACATGTAACTCTGCTCATATTTATAATAAAAAAATAACATTTTTTTTTGCGTAAAAATAATATTTTTTATGGGTGACCCAAATAAAATATATGGATCAAAAAATTGACCCGCGAGATCATATCGCAAAAGTTTTTGTGATTTTTTATTTATATTGCGTGACGTGAAAGAAAACTTGATTTGCTATAAATATATACTATATTATATATTATTAAGCTTCTTATACTAATTAATTTTAGTTTTATGATATGGTTTTTTATTTAATACCAATCTACACTTATTTTTACCTAATAATATATTTGAAAAAATCATAGTATCAAATAATTTACTTTCAATAAAAATCATTATAAGACAAAATAATTTGTTTATTAAAAAATAGTTTATATGATTTTTAATATAAAAATAATTTCTGATTTTTTAATACAAAAAATACCAAATAAAAAAGATACTATATATACATGAATTGCACGTGAAGGAGTATCGGTGTATATATTAAATTAATCTATTGAAGGGCAACAGTCTACAATTTTTTTTTTTCGAAATCAATATAATTCTTAATCAAAACTGAGTCATAAACAATCAAACATTCATCCTAACCTCAAAATATACACATGCCAAAACCGATTTTAATTTCAACTTTACTAAAAAAGGATGCCAAAATAATTTCAAAAGTTTAGTACATTTTTTCTCAATTTGTTTTTTTAGTATATTTCAATTTTTTTATTATATCGACTGAACTGAAATTTCAAAAGTGAGATTTCAATAATAAATTAAATTTAACTACGAAGAAATCATTCCGACTTCTCGCAATACTTTCGCCAGTTGTTCCCAAAAGTGTTTCCCGCAAATGCAAAAACCTATCATCCTTTAAAAAAACATATAAGTGTGTATTCAATTTTGGAAATTTAATTACTTTTATTGACTTTTGTAGAGTTTAAAAGTATAGAGGTATTGAACATATACTTTTATAAACTCTATAAAAATTTAGTGGCATTCAAATTAGATTTTTTTATAGTTTTAAAAAGTCTAGTGGTATTCAAACTTGACTTTTTAAAAATCTATAAAAATATATTGGTATTCAATATTTCCATAGATTTACAATGATTCTAATATAATTCTTTATGTACAAACCTTAAAACTCTAGGTAACAACTATAGAAACTCAAAAATTATCTTCTACTCACCCTAGAGATTTTGATAGACTTTTAATCGAATAAAATATCGTTCTCACCCATATATCTCTCTTCTTCATTCAAAGACGACACTTTTCTCCTCACTAAAGACAAGTCGGGGGTTCCTTGAATTTCAGAAGTATGATTCCTTTTTTGAATCATTATTGATTTGATAAAAAAATATTATGATTTTTATGTATCTCTTTCCGTGTTTCGTTCGTTGTTTGTTTCTGTCTGTTTATATGTGTGGTCCAAATTTTTGCATATAATGTGATATGGGGAAGTATGTACATCTGACTTTTGGTTTCTTAAAAAAATAATCTGTTTCAATTTTTGTGTTTTCTGTGGTTTCTAGTTAGGAATTAAACCGATCTTATTTATCTAATTTTATGTTTAGTTTCTTAAAAAAAATAATATGTTTCAATTTCTATATTTCATTCTGTTGAAGCTAACAAATTATCAACAGTGGGTCATCATATGTTGTACCGAGATGAACAAATTGGAGATAATTTAACTAAATATGTTTAAAAAAACTTAGAAGTTCTTAGGGTTTATAAATTTTTATATAAAAAAATATCAAATAATAAGGAAAAATTGATTTGAGAATGATTAGGATATATTAATATATACACAAAAAGTACCTGCAAAACATGTCCTTTTGTTGGTTCCCAGTGGGAAAAACATAAAGTATAACTTATAAAAAAAACACCCATTCTCCTTCTACATAGCCCACTTCTACATTCTTGTTCAATTGAATTTCTGACAATACTTAATCCATAAAAGAAGATAATATTGTGCAAGCTATCAATCGCCTCCAAATGAAAATTAAGAACGAAAATCCTGGTTATGCCACAATTCATTTGACCTATGCTCCTAATGAAGTCCATGATATTCAAGGGTTGGGAAAAATTGGATGATAAAACGCAAATTCAAACATGCACATACATTATATTTTTTTTAACTTTTTACGCTTTTTTAAGTAACTTGTAAATTGGGTAAGATGTGTTATCGGGGTTGGACTTTTTTACCGGCCCTGTGACAATCTTTGTAGGAGTTTGATCCATGTAGTATTTGTAGGAGTCTGATTATTGTAGTCTTTGTAGGAGTTTGATCCATATCATTATTCATTGATTTTATTTGGTGTCATAGACTTATTTGTTATTTGCTTCTTTTGGTCAATACCTAATAAAATATATATGCTTGTTAGTTTCTTATCATTGAATCTTTTATATCTTATGCAAGTAATACTATCTATGGGAGATTCACAAGCAAAATATAATGTGTGGACGACTGAAGAGAGTAATGAATTGCTAAAACTCGTGGTTGATTCTGCAATGCGAGGATGGCGTTCTAAAAATGGAGTATTTAACAAAAAAAAACCATATATAAAAAACTACTTCCTGCTCTAAACGAAAAACTTGGATGTGAAAAGACTATTAGACAATATCAAAGTCATTTAAAGTGGTCCAAACAACGATACAACAATTATTGTAAGCTTATAAGTCATAGGATGAGATTCCGTGACAAAAAAATTCACTGCTAAAGATGAAGTATGAGAATATTATTTTAAGGTAAGAGTCTTTAAGTTAAAATAATAAAATTTATATTTATAATTATAATTATAACTAGTTTTAACACCTGATGTTTTTTTTATTCTTTACAAGTCTCATCCTAAACATGAACACTATCGGACAGACACTTTTGAGGATTATGAAGATTTGAGAATTGCAGTTGGGAGAGAAACTGCTACTGGAAAAATGCTCAATTGGACTAGGAGATGATATTGATGTACGAACATTTGAGATGGAAGAAAATAGTGAAACTAATTTATTAGATGATTATGTCTTTGATTATAATAGTGGTGAATTCGCGCAAAGTGACAAACAAGAATTTTCATACAAGCTTCCATTTTTCGAGGATTCTATTTCACCATTATCCTCTCAGCCCATAAATTCAGAGGTTCCACCAACAATTAGAAAACGAGATAGAGCCGAGTTTGAAGCAAAATCAAGCACATTCAAGAAGACAGACCCAAATGATATGCGTGAAATATCTCACACTCTTGAGAATGTAGTTTCTAAGATAGAATCAATAGAGAATGGATAGACTATAAATTAAATGAAGAAGTATTTTTAGGGACATGATCAATAATGAGTTATATTATGTTACAATTTCTGTACATTTTTTTTTATTTGTCTTCTGATTGTTAAAGTATTAACAAATTCTTGACTTTTGGATTATTATATAAGTTTGAGTTTTACAAGGAATGGTTTTCGATAAATTCATAGATTTTTTTATTTTAATTCTTTGTCTGATATCAGGTGGTTCATTAAATGTCATATATCAACGTACATGAAGTTGAAGATCAAATGGAAGAAGAGAAATTTGAAGAAAAATTATACGAAACTGTTAGGTATTTGTTGAGGGAAATTCTTGGGATCCTCTATATGCTAACTAAGCATATAATTATCATGCATTGCGAACGTATCCATCGTCCCTTAAATAGACGACCAATAACTTCAAGTGGATATGATTATATTCATAAAATATTAAAAGAGGATCAAACAAACTTTCGAAAAATTTATAGAATGTACCTGACGTATTTTTAAAATTGTGCAACATCCTTAGAGAAAAAGCATTATCGCAAGATACAAGATACATTTGTATTGAAGAAATGATTGTCACGTTTTTACGTGTTGTCGGTCAAAATACTCGATATTGCTTGATTCATAAAATATTTGGCCGATCACAATACAATAATAGCCAAAACTTCAACAAGGTGTTGAGAGCATTGAATAGCATCGCAGCAGACATGATGGTCAAACCTGGATCTATAGTGCCAGAAAGAATAAGAGAGAGTACAAGATTTTTTCCTTATTTTAAAGTAAGTAGCGAAATTTTTTTTTTTTGATGTTATTATTATTAGTACCACTATTTTTATTATGTTTTTCTTATTGTAGGATTGCATTTGGACTATTGATGACACTCATATTCCAGCAACAGTATATGGACATAATACTAACAGTTATCGTAATCGTCACGAGACAATTTCTCAAAATATTTTAGCATCTTGTAATTTTAATTTAGAATTTATGTATGTGCTCAGTGGGTGGGAAGGATATGCCAATGATTTAAACATATTGACATGTGATTTATTAAGAAATAACGGACTTAATGTGCTATAAAGTATTTTTTTTGTTCTATATGCTACTTATTTTAAAATTTTTTAATTTTTCAATATTATATATGTTATCCATTGGTTACTTAATTCTACAAATAAGGTTCGATAGGTAAATTTTTTTAGTGGATTGTGGATTTGCAAATTGACGTCAATTTTTGACTCTTTTTAGAGGTGTTCGTTATTATCTCCAATAATTCACTGACCAAGGTCGTCACCCTAAAAATGCAAAAGAGTTGTTCAATTTTCGTCATGCCTCTTTGAGAAACGTCATTGAGAGGACATCTTGTATATTTAAATCGCGGTTCAAAATATTCAAAACTGCTCCTCCATTTCCATATACAACACATGCGTAGCTTGTATTGGCTTGTGCCAGATTGCACAATTTTCTTCGGAAAGAGTGCCGATCTGATGAATTTTCAGTTGAACCAGAGAATGAAGTTCCACAACCTTCATTAGAACAAGTTTACGAGGATAACAACTTTGATCAATTTTTTGACACTCAAGAACAACAACGAATAAATGCAAATGCATAGAGGGATACTATAGCAAATTGAATGTGTAGTGACTTTGATCATATTGACAATAACGAACCTTAGATTTTTTCATAAAAAACTGCTTAAAATTCATAAAAGTACAAAATTTTCACCATCAATCAAAAAAATTGCAAATATCTACAAAAATCTTGGAAAAATCTATAAAAGTCCATGTAATTCTATTCTATTTACAAATCTGTGAGATTCTATAAAAGTCAATAAAAATCTATCAAATCTACAGAAATCTATCATTTAAAAAAATCATTGAAAGTCATTAAATTTCTACATTGAATACACCCAACAAATACATGAAAAAATAACCCAAACAAATAAAAACAAGAAATTATAAATATTTTACAGTATACAAAAATATTATAAATACACCCAATTGGCTATCATATTAAAGAAAAAACTAATATAAAATATCAAAAATTCACATGAGACGGTCTCACATATCAATTTTGTTAGACAAATTTTCTATTTGAGTCACATATAAAAAAATATTACTTTTTATTCTATATATGAGCAAGGTTGACATGTCTCACGAATAAAGATATATGAGAGTGTCTCACAAGAGACACATATAAAATGCTTTCACGTCTGATTTTATAAGTTTATTTGAATGTATCGATATGGAGGTTCCAGCTGTTTCATTGTCAACCATGTATTAGATGAATTTACGTTCAAAGCTTAAGTAAATGATTAAGAGTCGTCCTAGAGATAGTAGCCATAAATATTAGAAGTCCTCCACAATTTTAATTTTTAGATGGTAAATAACATTTAACTCAAATATAGACGTAAAATCCTCTGCAAATGGTGCAAATATGTCTATATTTGAGAAACATGTATGTGTGTCGAAAGACCTTTAATTTTATATCAAGGTTCTATGCTTTTTCGATATTTCACATGAGTCGTAAATATAATTTTCTTTACTTGTACGGAGATAATACATGAATATGATCTTTAAAAAAATTAAATAAATAAATTATTGGGTTTTTTTTTTAATAAAGGTATAGGGAAAAGTCGTGTTCAAATTTGTTCAACAAAGTAAATTTAATACAAACAAGTTATCCAGTATTAAAAAGTTGGAATTGCTCCATTGATTTCTTCTCGGATTTTAAGATCACAAATATAAAAAATCTTTAATTTAAAAAATGGATGAAAAAATTATTTTGGAAAAAAAAAAATTTAAAATGGATTATTGAATTTTATTTGAAACCTTAAAAATAAAATAAGGACTTGACACAAATGTGTGCGCAATATGATATATGAATATTATGTATTACATTTATTTTATTTCTCAAGTTTTGATTTAATTATGATATTTATAAAATTAAATATGACATGAATCACACTCTACTATAATAATAAAAATATAAATAAATAATAATTTAATAAATAAAACACAATATTTTTTTTTAAAAAAAGTCAGATAATCAAATTTAATAATAGAGTCAAATGTATAATAGGTAATTTTAAAAAGTTTCACAAAAAATAAATATTTTTCATATGGTATTTACTTAAATTATTATTGTTGTTATTATTATTTTTATCTATACATATATAAAAAAAATCTCTAGAATAAAGAAAAAAATGGACACCAAATTTTTTTCTTGAAATTACCCTTACAACTTACAACAAAAGTTTTGCAAAATTTTCGTTCAATCCTACCGGTATTGACAATAAAAAGTAATACTCTTAGCATAAAAAATAATACTTTTTCATAGATGATCCAAATAAAAGATATGTCTTACAAAATACGACCCGTGAGACTGTCTCAAATAAGTTTTTGCTATATATATATATATAAAAATATCCGCGTGCCTTGTGAAGATGGAGTGAGCAGTTTTGTACGTAATTGTTTCCCTTCCATTAATATAGCTGAACGATTTGCTTGCGACAGCAAATGTTGGGCGGATATCCGATTGTATAAAATCCCTAAAATATTGCTATGTAATTACATATCAGCCCTAAGCTCATGTCTTTATTTGTTATAAAATTTTGTCCATTATTTATATTTTTATAGTTAATAATTATAACTAATTTTAATTTATTTATTATTTTAAAATTCTCATGATTGTGTATTCAAAACTTACTTCATGATATGTAATTTAATATTATTAAAAAATTAAAATAAATTTCTCTAAAGATTCAAAATGGGACTTTAGAAACTAGTCAAATCGGTTGATAAGTATAGTACTTCGATATTAAATTTAAGATGAAATGATAATGTCATGGTCATATTATCGCTGATATGGGAGTATTATATAGTGCTAAAATTCGTGATATTATTTTCATGGTACACAAAAACTCACGTGAGATAGTCTCACATGTCAATTTTGTGAAACAAATATTCTATATGGCTCATCTATGAAAACATATTATTTTTTATGTTTAATATGTTAATTTTTATTGTAAATATGTACAAGATTGATCCGTCTCACGAATAAAAATCCGTAAGACCGTCTTATGAAAAACCTACTCTTCATGGAAAATATGATTTAACTTGTAAAATGATTATTTATACATATAGATATCGTTTTTCGACGAACCATACTTTAATTTATTATTTTTTTAAAAAAAATTGTAAAATTATAGTTCATCACCTCTCATTAGACTAAGAAATTGCATTTAATTTAAAAAATCACAATCATTGTTAAATTTCCGAAGTAGGGCAAATCGGTAAAAAAACCAATGTCGCGACCCGAAAAGAAGGAACGAATTTACGTTTTTATCCCTTGTGTAAAGTTCCCTTTAATCTCGTTCTTATGTTCGAGTGTGGGACTCCACAAGAAGGAAACCCAAAAAAAACATTAAACAAATTTAGAGAGAGAAAGACAACACAGCGAAATTCCTGAGGAGACAGCAAATTTAGAGAGAGAAACCAACGCAGGGAACAGATTCCACACTACTTTACGTATTACGCATACGAATTTGTACAGCAAAAAAGCGTTGGTTTTTTTGAGTTACTTTATTGGAGAAAAAAAGTTGGTAGTAATTTTGGAGGAGAAACTGTTGAATCAGTCGTCGGAAGTAGAGAGGAGCTTGTGTTTTGCTTGCGCCGGGGGAGGTTGTGGCGGCGATTCGGTGGTGGCGCCGATCCGTGAGTCAAAGCTTGGTCTGACTTTTGTGTTGATGAGCTGAAGAGGAAGAGATCGAGACTTGTCGTATTCAATTCATGGTATGCTTTTGTTGGAAACGACTCTGCGGCTGCCGTTTTGACGTTTTCCGGACTTGCTTTGATTTAGCTTTGACTGATTAGATTGTTGTTTTCATCAATTTCCCCCTTTAAAATTTGAAAATGTACGAAATTGGATGCGTCATATAGTATACTTTACCATCCTATTGATTGAGAATTAAATGGAGTTTACTTGAGTTCCGATTCTTTGGCATTGCGTTTTATTACAATATTGTTCTCATTTTTAACGAGGTTGCACTGAAATGTAGATGGAAAAATCGTTTTGGAAGAATTTATGTTTGCTTATTTTAATTTTAGGAAAATTTGAACGATTTGCTTATATATTATGTGTGACGGATTTTTAGTTATGTAGGTAGGAAATTAGTTGGTAGATATTATAGATGATGTAATTGGGGCATTGATGACTTTGATTATTTATTTTATGCACATTCAAGCACAGAAGCTGAGTGTACTTTCATAAGTTTGTGGTGATTAGATGTTCTGTAATTTTAATTTTTTTTGCAGCCATCAGTGCCTAGATTTCTCATGGTTTTGTAGGTCTTTTGGCTTAAATGTCTGTGATCTATTAAGCTTCTGGCATTTTATAATTATCTAGTAAGGTCGAATTGATATCGACAAATGAAAATCCTTTCATAATAACTGTTACAATCAAACATCCATTATATATTATTCGTCCTGAGCAGTCTAATTTTAGTAAGTAACACAGATTATCTATATCCAATGCATTTATAAAAGCTGCTAACTTTGTGAATATCTTTCACTAAAGGATTAGTTATTTGGCCTACCTCTGGTGACGATAGATTCTTTAGTTGTTGTTTTATTGTACAGTTTGATCCCACCTTAATCTAATATAATTTCTGGCCTGATGCAATTTGCTTTTGTTTTAAAATTTTAAATCTGATTACACACGACATTGAAATTTAAATAGAATATTAGTCTGGTAGGAGTACAGGAACTGGACTTTAAAATGGGAATAAGAAGTGTTTCAAACAACTTATCAGATAAAAATAATATTCTCGTGGGTGTCGATTTCTCTGATTTTTTTAATCCTAAATGAAATGAGAGGCTTGTGATTTTGAGTTCTTCTTGGGAAAACGAGGGTTGATCTGCTGTTGCAAATCTAATGATTTTTTCCTTTATATTTTTGCAGGCATCACCTGTTAACATAATCGTTGGTTCACATGTATGGGTTGAAGATCCTGTCTTGGCATGGATTGACGGAGAAGTACATAAAATAGATGGTCAAGATGTCCACGTTCACACTACAAATGGCAAAAAGGTGATTAATGAAATAACCCAGCTTAAATTTTTTCTTCGCCTGCATATTTTGTTGAATTCTGTAATATCCTAGTGCCTTTGCATTCATATTTTAATAAGATTAAATTAAAAATTTCAGTTCGTCTTGTATTCAGTCAAATTAATCACCTCAACTTCTATCTTGAATGAGTTCTTCGTTATAACAATGCACGTTGTATTTTTAATCATTAAAAAAATCTATTAGTATGTTTCACGGTGCAGCGCTTACTGCATCTTTATTCTCCGAAGTTTGACTTGAGCATGGTCAACCAAAAATGATTTACTGTGGCCACCAGAAAATCAAGCTTACCCTCTTTACTTGAGCTTGCCCGAAATATAGATACAAGCTCAAACTTGTGAATTCTTTAAATCTTGATTTGTTTGCAATTCTACTTGCAAGTTTTACTGTATTGGTGAATTGATGATTTCATTTATTCATACCAAACGTTTCTGAGAGCACTTTCTTTAATCAAAGCTACTTTGTAAATCTGTTTGTTGAATCGTTAATTTTTTGTTCTTACGCGTCTCGCTGATTTGTCATTATGTTTTTTACTACCTTTTGTTAGCTTTCATCCGCTGTCACCATTCTGCAAATAAAATTGCCTGATCTTAGTTTTCTGGCCTATTTTTGAATTGTTGAAATTTTATCTCCGAAATTTTGTTCGTTTAGGTCTAAATATAAGTTTTTAGGTAGCAGTAACATCTTTCGGCCTCTAACTTGCAGATTGTCACAAATATCTCGAAAGTATTTCCAAAGGATACTGAAGCTCCTCCTGGAGGTGTAGATGACATGACTAAGCTTTCATATTTGCACGAGCCTGGAGTTCTGCAAAATCTTGCAGCAAGATACGAACTTAATGAAATCTACGTGAGTTCTCTATGTCCCTCATACAATACATGCGAAAATTTGTTTTTTAATAATTCAGTTGACTGACCTTTCTTGTAAACTGACATATTGACATTTTAATTATAATGAAACATCTTTCTCAGACATATACCGGAAATATTTTGATTGCAATAAATCCTTTTCAAAGATTGCCTCATCTATATGATACTCACATGATGGAACAATACAAAGGGGCAGCACTTGGAGAGCTTAGTCCTCACGTTTTTGCAATTGCAGATGTTTCTTACCGGTGAGTTTGCTGGAAATTGTGAACTTAGTTTTTTGTTGGTACCTTGTGGCGGTGGAGCTGCCTAGAGGTTGGGTTATGTTGAGGAACATACATATTTACCTTTTAGTTTTTCCAATCAGGGCAATGATTAATGATGGTAAAAGCAACTCCATTTTAGTTAGTGGAGAAAGTGGTGCTGGTAAAACAGAGACAACAAAAATGCTAATGCGATATTTGGCACACTTGGGTGGTCGGTCTGGAGTTGAAGGGCGAACTGTTGAACAACAAGTTTTAGAAGTAAGATTGAAGTTTATATAAATACAGGTTAAATTAATTTTATTCAGAATAAACAATCTAATACGAAATCTAATGGTCACAAGCTTTTGCTCCCCTTGGTTTTCTTTTGGTGATAACTTACAGTCAAACCCCGTTCTTGAAGCATTTGGAAATGCCAAAACTGTCAGGAACAACAACTCTAGGTGAGAGCCTATTTAATCTTTTTTGATAAAAGTATTTATTGGTACATGTTTGTTTGATCACACTTGGATTTGACCATTTTATTTGTGAGAGTTTAAAGTTATTTTTAATGCATGTGCATTGTTTAAGGTTTCTGTGACTGTTATGTATTCAATGGTATTTTACCTATGCAGTCGCTTTGGTAAATTTGTTGAGATCCAGTTTGATAAAAGTGGAAGGATATCTGGAGCAGCTATAAGAACTTATCTGCTGGAGCGATCTCGTGTTTGCCAAATTTCAGATCCTGAAAGAAACTACCACTGCTTCTATCTTCTCTGTGCAGCACCACCTGAGGTATCTGCACAGTATTTCACCAGTTGCTTTCTTCCTAATTGCTTTTCAAAATTTTGTAACAGATACGTTGTTGCAGGTGCTTTCGTTAACGAAAGTTTTTCGTGACTATTATTTGCAGCTAGCGCTTTCTATCTTATTAGTTTTATTAATAATTTCAACTTTTTCTGCAGGAAAGACAAAAGTATAAGCTGGGAAACCCGGAATCATTCCATTTTCTTAACCAGTCTAAGTGTATTAAACTTGATGGAGTAAATGATGCTGAGGAATACCTTGCAACTAGAAGGGCTATGGATATAGTTGGAATCAGCGAGGAAGAGCAGGTTGCTGTTTCCATGAAATTTGCCATTTCAATGTGCTTATTGATTAGTTTTTATGAATTTATTTTTACATAAATTTCTAATATTCTTAATGTATTTTTCAGGAGGCGATATTTAGGGTTGTTGCCGCTGTTCTTCACCTTGGTAATATTGAATTTGCGAAGGGGAAGGAAATTGATTCTTCTGTTATCAAGGATGAGAAGTCTAGGTTTCATCTTAATACAACTGCAGAATTGCTCAAGTAGGGTTTTGTATTTTCTAAATTTAACAATATTTCTATATAGATATTGAGACATTTTTGTGATATAACTTAATTTATTAGGTGTGATCCCAAGAGTTTGGAAGATGCAATGATTAAGCGTGTAATGGTGACACCTGAGGAAGTTATTACAAGGACGCTTGATCCTGAAGCTGCACTGGGTAGCAGGGATGCTTTGGCGAAGACTATATATTCTCGCTTGTTTGACTGGTAATAATGCAAAAACAATGTCCTTGTAGATTGCTTTTTTTAACAAGACATTTTTCCCCTTGAAGTTAAATGGTTCTTTGTTTTCGTCAAGTTTTAAAATCATTTTCCATTTTAGAATCAACTCTTTCATTATCTGTATGTCATTCCCAAAAAAACACAGAAACAATTTTTAAAATTTTCTAAACATTTTGCTCACTTTACCAAACTAGGCATGTTTTCAAATAAGAAAATATCATTTCAACTTGTAGAAATTTCTTACCAAATACACTTTCAAAAACATCTTTTAAAATTTAATTCCAAATATTACTTGCAAACTTTTTGAGCTGAAAATATAGAAAATGCAATCAAATGCCACTAGTACTTACTTTGATCTGATTGAGGACACATGCTACTGAATTATTTGGAGCATTAGTAGTTGCTAATCATTTTGAACTCCAATCTGCATTGTTCACAGGATTGTGGAAAAAATAAATGTCTCCATTGGTCAGGATCCCAACTCAAAAGCAATAATAGGGGTTCTTGACATATATGGGTTTGAAAGTTTCAAGCATAACAGGTGAGTTTTTGGCCGAATTTCTCATTTTCAGTGTACAATGTGACTGTATCGGTTCCTTCCTTACAATTTTCCTGTGTACAAAAGTTTTGAGCAGTTTTGTATAAATTTCACCAATGAAAAACTTCAGCAACATTTTAACCAGGTTATTTCTCTTTCTTGTAAAGTCCTGCTTCAGGCATCAATTCAATGATGATCTGATCATCTAATTAAGGTTTGGTATTCGTGGTTTCAGCATGTATTTAAAATGGAGCAAGAAGACTATGAAAAAGAAGAGATAAATTGGAGCTACATAGAGTTTGTTGATAACCAAGATGTTCTTGATTTAATTGAGAAGGTCTGTTACTGCGAGACTGCTGAAGTTGCCTGCTTTTATTTTTTCCTTTATTTTATTATAAATATAAATATATACTCCTCGCCCTGGATTCACATGATTGTTAAGTTTGTATCTGTGTTGTATTCCTGGTTAGATCTTATAACATGTTTTTCAAATTTATTTACAGAAACCAGGAGGAATTATTGCACTGCTGGATGAAGCTTGGTATGGCTTGATATTTTCTCTCGATAGGGACTTTCCTGGCGTTACTACTTTAATTCTTCTCATATGTTTTAGTTTTTGGTTCCAAAATATAGAGATGGCTTGGTTTTCATTAACCCTGCTTGCATATCTTACGCTCACTATTTTCATTTGGTCTTGTGTGTGCCATCACATGTTTGCCAATCATATTTTTGTTTATGGCAGTATGTTTCCTAAATCTACTCATGAGACATTTGCTCAGAAGTTGTATCAGACCTTCACAAAAAATAAACGCTTCATCAAACCAAAGCTTTCACGGACCAATTTTACAATATCTCACTACGCAGGGGAGGTAATGACATGTTGTCCATTCTTGTATAGAAGTGAGCACTGGATATCCTTTTGAAAAAATGTTGAACCATCTACTGTGATTTCAGGTAACTTACATGGCTGATTTATTTCTCGATAAGAACAAAGATTATGTGGTGGCAGAACATCAAGATTTATTAACTGCATCAAAATGCTCCTTCGTAGCTGGATTGTTTCCTCCTCTTCCTGAAGATTCATCGAAGTCCTCCAAATTTTCTTCGATTGGCTCACGCTTTAAGGTTCTGCAATCTCTACATCCAAAACCTTATTTTTTATTTTATTTTATATCCTTTTATTAATTTTAAAAGCACATATGGAGGACCGGACTCCTGAGGAATATCTCATCTGGGAGAAAATTAAGATAAAATGTTAAATATTTCTTCTACTTAATTGATTAATTCTGAATAACATCAATATACTTGTGAATGCTGATACATGGATGCCCTGCCTTATAATTTTTAATACTCAAGATTGGTTGACAGTGCTTCTATATTATCACATTTTTCTTAATTGTCCCGCCAAAGTTATTTCAGCCAAACCCATGAGATGAGTTAGAAGTTGCCCATTGATGTTTTGCCTGATAACATTCATTTACTTCTCGATAAGATGAATTTGTTGAATTCTCATATTTTCTAGAATCAAATTATAATGCCTGCAAGATTTATGAAAGGACTGCTGAAATGTAGATTTTCATTGTCCTTGAGAGTTTATGAACCAAAAGGGTGCCATTTGACAATGTATATTAGTTGTCATGTTACATATTTTTCTCGGAATTATTTCATATTAGTTTACATTCCTTTAAGAAGTTCGTTTTATCATTCCTGCCTAAGATTTGATGTACACAAACGAATCTAAATCATAAAATCTACAATGCTACAAACACTTTTCTTCATTTACAAAAGATTGGTTGGAATGAAATAGTGTTGATACTTATGGACCATGCTCATGAAGCACACACCTATTTGATGAATCCTTGTTCGGCAGCTCCTCTTTTACTCTATGCCATCTGATCGAACCATAGAGCTGCAGACATCTGAGTTAAGCCGATATTGCCATTCTTAGAAATTAAATCACGAATCAATTGCTCTTTTTATTATGTTCTCACGGTTGACTAAATGAAAGAACCAGACACGCGCTTGTTTTTTCATCTTAATTATTTGCTTATGAATAGTAATGGGTTGAAAATCTGTAATATTTATTTAGAATATCCTGAATATGTTCAATCTTCAGATCTCATGCTAGTGCGTGTACAAATATTCGGATTATGTGGTGAATGAGAACTTTTATTTTATTCTTGCAGTTGCAACTACAATCTTTAATGGAAACCTTAAGTTCAACAGAACCTCACTACATCAGATGTGTGAAGCCAAACAGTGTTCTCAAGCCTGCGATTTTTGAGAATCTTAACATCATTCAGCAATTAAGATGTGGTGTAAGTGTTTTTTGGAGGATATTACCTATTGAGAATTTCAATTTGGTCCAGCCAGCAGATTTGACGTAAATTTTTTGGTTTTGATCGCTCTATGTTCAAGCAAGAGGTGAGACATTTGTTATTATGCAGGGTGTTCTTGAGGCTATCAGAATCAGCTGCGCCGGTTACCCAACCAGACGTACATTTGACGAGTTCCTTCTCCGGTTTGGTGTTCTCGCTCCTGAAGCTTTGGAGGGAAAGTGAGTCTCTTTGACATCTTAAATTTTTATTTTTTTGCTTTTGAGTTTTGACTTGAGATTCATTTCTCCACGTTTCCTTGTGCTTTCCTTCCTCACTTTTGTCTCCGTTTCTTTCCAAATAAGACAATATTTTTGATGTAGTTCTGATGACAAGACTGCTTGTAAGATGGTTTTGGACAAAATGGGATTAAAAGGCTATCAGGTATGGTTACGTAAATATGATGTTGAATGTAGTGTGTGCTATACTTTTATTTACTATGTGTGATTATGTCACACCGCATTGGGGTTGAGGATCGTACCACATTTAATGTAAGTGTGGTTGGGTAGTCCATGGGTTACTACTCAAAGGACTCCTTCAGGACTAGCAATAGTGGTTGTACTGTCCGTATTGTATGCTTAAATTTGCAGTTTCATGAATCGTCATTCTCATATTTTCTATTTTTGTCCAAAATGTTGTATAATCAAAATAAATTATTGTGTTTCTTCAGTTAGGCAAGACAAAGGTCTTCCTACGAGCTGGTCAAATGGCTGAGTTAGACGCAAGGAGAGCTGAGGTTCTCGGAAATGCAGCCCGAACTATTCAAAGGCAAATTCGTACTTATATAGCTCGGAAAGAGTTCGTTTCGTTGCGTCAAGCAGCCATCCAATTGCAATCATGTTGGCGAGGTAATTATTTATTTAGAGATCTGTAACTAGCTTTATGACTAATTTAATAATAGCATCTTTATAACATGAAAGAATTAGCATATCTTTTGTTATGAAGTAGCAGAAATTAGAACGTGTAGGATGAGCATCATATGAATCTTAATTATCAGTATTTATCTGCATATGAGTATGAAGAGAATACTATGTTGAGAGGCCTTTCTTTGTGCAAACTATGTGCACGAGTAAATATATTTGTGCGAAGGTATGTGATTGTTTACATGACTAAACTTCGAGAAGTTACTTTGTACTTCCTAGAATTTCTTTGTTTAAATTGTTAAATATCGGTTAACTCCATCATGTGGTTATCCAGAATTATAACTTTTTTTCTAATATTTGTTAGCTATATCGGCATGCAAACTCTATGAGCAATTGAGACGTGAAGATGCTGCTGTGAAGATTCAGAAGAACTTCCGGTGTTACATTGCCTGGAAAGCCTACTCAAGCTTGCAGGATTCCACTATAATTTTGCAGACAGGCATGAGAGCGATGACTGCTCGCACTGAATTCAGATTTAGGAAGCAGACTAAGGCTGCCGTCAAAGTTCAGGTCTCACTTTTACTTCGTTCAGAAAAATCCAATGAGATTTGGAGACTTGGAGAATGTGAAGAAGCTGATGCTGATTATTGGATTTGATTTTGTTACTTGCCTGCAGGCTCACTTTCGCTGTCACAGAGAATACGCTTATTACAGAAGGCTGCAGAAGGCTGCTATTGTTACTCAATGCGGTTGGAGGCAACGAGTAGCTAGGAAAGAGCTTCGAAGCCTTCGAATGGTTCTGCACTATCCTTAATTGTATTCCCGTTTCTTGCGAAATTTTTTTTTATTCTTATACTTGGCATAACTATTTCTCATATTGATTCAGGCTGCAAGGGAAACAGGTGCCCTGAAAGAAGCCAAAGACAAGCTAGAAAAGAAGGTGGAGGAGCTCACATGGCGCTTGCAGTTTGAGAAGCGATTGAGGGTAATCCTTTTTTATTAAGTTGGAGTGATTCTCTTGATCCAACATGCTGAACTTTTCAGGCATCACTTCCTTCTTTTGTTTTCCAATACAGACTGAATTGGAGGAAACAAAAGCACAAGAACTTTCGAAGTTACAGGAGGCATTGCACTCAATGCAAACACAAGTAGAAGAAGCAAATGCCAGAGTGATAAAAGAACGAGAAGCTGCACGCAAAGCAATTGAAGAAGCTCCTCCAGTCATTAAAGAAACCCCTGTTATGGTTCAAGACACGGCAAAGATTGATGCATTAGCTGGCGAGGTAGAGAGTTTGAAGGTAGGAACTCGTTCTTTATTAGAACAGTGCTTGAACATATCACTGATGCACATTAATGCATCTTTTTTGGCATCTTTGCTTTACATGCTAAGAACTGGGTGTGTATTACTCATTTCGTTGAATATCACACTGCGTTACAATTTCTGCTGATAATTCATTGTGACGTATGTTTCACATCTTTTGTACTGTATTTCTCAACTGAAGACTTTATGACAAAACAATTCCCTACAGATATATTCTGGTCAGGTTTATATTGACCAAATCCATAAATATTTCAATGAACTTCAGGAAAACTCAAGATTTTGTCTTCAATTTTAATGTGGGATTTGCAACTTTTTTTTATCACTTCTATCAGTCCATGAAATTTATTAATAGAGTGAAGTTGTTACAAAACATTAAGTTACCTAGCCAGGACTTTTTCTGCATTTCATTTTCAAGGAAAAAATTTCTGAATTTGGTGGAAAGTACTGGGTTAGTATGTTTTATGTTTGAATGCCAACTTGGTCTGACTTAGCCTTGCTACTCAACAGTATTTTGGAACACGCATCATTACAGTACACAAAAATTCAATATCTTCTCACATTAAAAACAAAGCTGTAAAATGGATTCCTGTCATCACTGTTTTAACCAAATTCAGTGACGTGTGCAGGCTTTGCTACTGTCTGAAAAACATGTTGCAGAAGAGGCTAAAAAGACTTGTGCAGATGCTGCAAGTAATAATATGGATTTGGCTAAAAAACTTGGAGAAGCGGAGGGAAAAGTGGAACAGCTCCAAGATTCAGTTCAGAGGTTTGCTCTAATATCATAGATGTTAGAATTTCCAAGTAATTTACATCAGCCATCCATATAGAACATTATTTATCCTCGTCTCTGGTTATCTTTACATTTTTTGTCTCTCATCCGTAGGACTAATTCTTTTTTATTGTTCCGACGACATTATAATTCTTCTTTGGGCATTTTGATAGAGTCCAGCAAGTCATAGTTATGGTGACATTCTGTGCGTGCTTTGTGATTGGGAAAAAACTGAGAAAAAGGCCTAGAGAGAGTAACTATTATTCACACTACAATACATATTTACATAAGAAGAGCCCTAAACTAAATTTCTAAGAAGAGATTACAGTAAATCAATCAATCTCAAAACAATATATAAAAAAGATGTTTTTAATATCGTTCCATACTGAACTTAGAATCTCCAACACTTTGTTTATATGTGATTTGAGTTTGTAATAACAATTTCCTAATGTGTTGACAGAGCATTTTTTCCAGTGATTTTTAATTTTTATTTAGATTTAGTGTTGGTAAAACAAAATTAACTCATCGAGTAGTAAAAAAATCAAGTTGCTCTCGAAGTAAAAGCAAATAACTGCCACCAAAGTTTTTTGTAAAATCATGGGGTTTATTAATGTATTATAATTGTTTAATCTGTTTTCAGGCTTGAAGAGAAGTTATCGAATCTTGAATCAGAAAATCAGGTACTTAGGCAACAAGCTTTGACTATGTCACCTACAGGGAAATCTATATCTGCTCGACCTAGGATGTCTGTCATCCAGGTAATGCAGATTGAGATGATATTTTTTCATCACTGTAGTTGTTGGTAGAAACATTCTCATCTTTCTTGGTGGCATTACAGAGAACTCCAGAGAATGGAAATGTTCTCAATGGAGAAACAAAGGCTGTACACGTAAGAATTTATCATTGTTGTGATATGTTTACATTTAAATGAAGCATTTTGTAAATTTATTATGCTTTAGAAGAGTCGTGCTTATGTGGCTTATGTGGCATGTTACTTTTTACAGGACACGGCCATTGTTGCAGCAAACTCGAAGGAGCCTGAATCTGAGGAAAAACCACAGAAGTCACTAAATGACAAGCAGCAAGTATGTACTTCATAAAAATTACTGAAACTTCAGATGAGTAATTTTGATCGGACTCTCCCTACCGCCCCAACTCCACAAATAAAGGATCTCATACTGAGAACTATGATAAATATGCCAATGGAATGAATGTGTAACCTTTTGTCTTCCACAGGAAAACCAAGACCTCCTGATAAAATGTATCTCACAAGATTTGGGATTTTCTGGTGGCAAACCTGTCGCAGCTTGTGTTATTTACAAATGCCTTCTTCACTGGAGGTCATTTGAAGTTGAGAGGACTACTGTGTTTGACCGCATAATTCAAACTGTAGCTTCAGCAATAGAGGTAAATTAATTGAAGAAAGTATCTGTTTTTGCATTGCTGCTTGCTACTTTGAGAATGTTTATCGTGTATGAATTCTGAATAAGTTTTTTATAATTAGACAATCCGCAAGACTGTTCTTTTACCTGTGCATGTGATTTCTTGAGAAGTCTAATTTGTGAAACTTTGCTGAAGGGAACTGACAACAATGATGTGTTAGCATATTGGCTATGTAACACATCCACATTGTTGATGCTGCTTCAACACACTCTCAAAGCAAGTGGGGCAGCTAGCTTGACCCCCCAGCGGCGTAGGTCATCATCAGCTTCCCTTTTTGGGAGGATGTCACAAGTATGCATGTACTCTTAACTTTCAGCTGCTTTCTCATGGTAGCATGATGCTAAAGATGTGGCTTATTATTCCTGTGTATCTCTGCACAATTTCTTGTAGGGATTGAGGGGATCTCCACAGAGCGCTGGACTTTCATTTCTGAATGGTCGGATGCTTGGTAGACTCGATGATTTGCGGCAAGTTGAGGCCAAGTATCCTGCTTTGTTGTTCAAGCAGCAGCTTACAGCTTTCCTGGAGAAGATTTATGGGATGATCAGGGACAATCTGAAGAAAGAGATTTCCCCGTTGCTTGGTTTGTGTATCCAGGTGAACTCTACACTACATGTTGTGCATGCTATAATGACCTCTATACCTGTATATGATTCCTTAATTTTCCTTAATGTTTTTTTCTGATAATCAGCACCTTGGACATTGTTTCCTGGCATCTGTGAAGAATTATGCAAGAATTTTGGTGCTTATTATTAACAAAACTAAGTTCTAGTTAGATTATGACGCGAGGTTAAACTACTTGCACTTTTCAGTTTGCCCTTTTTTGTTTTCTTTTTATTTTTTTCTTGGATGATACAGAATGCAATAATATGAATGGGGAGGGCGGATAGACCCTGTGCTTTTGTTTTAAGTTTCAAGTTTAATATTATTGAGATCACGATAAATTTTTGATGTGATTGTATGTAATTATGATTAATTTCCTACCATAATTATCCCCCAATTAATACATATATAAAGGGGTGATTTTTATACTGTAAACTAAGAGAATAATGAGAATTTACTGTTAAGCCCTTCGGATATTGTGTTGTGTATATTATTTTTTTTGAATGAATCATGTAAATATTGTGTTGTGATGTGTGTTGTATTCAATGCATTTCTACTAGTATAAAATTTAATATGAACTGAGCAAACTGCTGAGCTGATATTTATTTGGCTTCAACACTTTATTTTTCATGCTAGGCACCCAGAACATCTCGTGCAAGTTTAGTTAAAGGGCGTTCCCAGGCTAATGCTGTTGCGCAACAAGCTTTAATTGCCCACTGGCAGAAAATAGTGAAAAGCCTAGATAGTTACTTGAAGATGATGAAAGCAAACTATGTAAGACTGCGATTGTTTATGGTGTGGCATATCTGCACCTTTCTCCGTTTTGTTAAACTTTACCCTTTCCTTTTTCTGTTACTGTAATGCATTACAGGTTCCCCCTTTCCTGGTCCGAAAGGTTTTCACTCAAATTTTCTCATTTATCAATGTTCAACTATTCAACAGGTGTGTCCATCTTCTCAGGGAAACCATTTCCCTCATTTTTCTGTTGTACTCTCTTTTTGAACGTTTACATCATGAATCCTAGAATATTTTTACTCTGCATTTACACGTTTCTTTCAAAATATGGCAGTCTTCTTTTGCGACGAGAGTGTTGCTCATTCAGTAATGGGGAGTATGTGAAAGCTGGGTTGGCTGAATTGGAGCAATGGTGTTGTTATGCGACAGAGGAAGTATGCTATCAATAGTTACTTTTATGTCGTTAAGTTAGTTATTCTATCTTGTTATCTACCTCGAATCAGTGTCTCATCCTTGACATGGATCTTGTCACACAGTACGTGGGCTTGGCTTGGGATGAACTGAAGCATATCAGACAGGCAGTTGGATTTTTGGTGGGAATCAGATTCACTTTCCTTTCTTGGTTGTTAACCTGGGGTTCTGGCGTACATGGATTTCTTACTTTTAAAACATTTTTCTTGTTTCAGGTTATACACCAAAAGCCGAAGAAAACATTGAATGAAATTACTACTGAACTTTGCCCTGTGAGTAAAACTAGCCTCCCACCGCTCCAATTTTTCATCAGCCATTCTGTTTTACTTCATCTTGATTCTTTAATATTTCTTGTCCTATTTGCAGGTGCTAAGCATACAGCAGTTATACAGGATTAGCACAATGTACTGGGATGACAAATATGGCACACACAGTGTTTCTTCAGAAGTAAGTTAGTCCTTTAACTTGATTCTGCCTCAGTCTAGTCCGTTTGACCGGCTTTGTGCATAAATTTACTGTATTGATGCCTTCTCATTCTTTGATTTTATTTATTCTCTTGTTGTAGGTCATTTCAAGTATGAGAGTCATGATGACAGAGGACTCGAACAATGCAGTGAGCAGTTCCTTTCTCTTGGACGACGACTCAAGGTAGAATTTTTATTTTATGTATCTGTAGATTCATAAGACGGTTGGGATGAATTTGATCTTTCTTTCTTTCTTTATTTCATATGAGTGTCTTCGATGTCAAATATATTCGTTTCCACGAGAAAATTTTCTAAAAAGAAAGAGATTGTTTTATGAAGATGAAATCTCAGTGATTCTTTAATGTGGAGTTAGTTATTGAATCTCCTCTCTGTAGGCTGTAGCCAAACAAGAGGTTTCCCTCCTATTGGTGGTGTTACATAAATGCCGCCACCTTCCCTTTAGATGTCAACTTAATCGTGTGGTCGATTTCATAATTAATCCATTAGAATAAGTAAAGTTACCATATTGCTCTATTTGGCATGATCTCATTAATATCCTGATCATGAACTTTCGTGTAAACAAACACCATTGCAGTATTCCGTTCTCTGTTGATGATATCTCCAAAACCATGCAAAAAGTAGACGTAGCCGATGTGGAGCCTCCCCCTCTAATCCGCGAAAATTCAGGTTTTGTATTTTTGCATCAACGATCAGATTGATGATGGCTGTGGAATTTGGTTATATTCCCGTCCTAGAGCCAAAATGGTTGATTTCGCAAATGAAGCAACACGCATACATTCTTGTATACATTCGATTGTTCGTGTCAACACCCATAGTATATTTTACATCCCAATTCCCTTGGACAACAGTCTTTGTTTGTTGTCTGGGTTAATTAAAATTTTCCTCCTCGTCCCTTTTCAATGTTAGGGACGTCGTTAGAGGACTCTAGGAACTAGGTTGTATCGAGGTGCAAGTATAGGCATATGCATTGGTTTTGAATTGTTGTGTGCCTTTTTTTTGTGTAAATAGAGAGGTTGCAGATTCTAGGATTTGATTCGTTTTAGTGTGAAAAGTGTTTGCGAGGGTGTTGCTTTTTATTATTATTATTATTATTATTTTGATGCATATATTTTTAAGTGTCATCAAGACACTGCACATGTAAAAAAACATGATTTGTTCATTCCTAGTATCGTGTAAAGAAGATTTATTTGTATTTTATTATTTTTACGTATTCGTCCCATGTAACCTTAATTTAATAATCGTAGTAAACTCGTGTTCCTTTGAAGTTGTAACATAGAAAAATACATTTGATTTTGCCCCCCGTACCTTATTCCCTGGTTTTCGTGTAATCATGGGAAAGGAATTTGGGATTTATAGCAAAAATAAAGAGAGAAAAAATGTTTTTTTTCCTTCCCCTATTCTTCTCTTCTCCATTTTTATTTGCTTTTTGCAACCAACTTTCTTGAAGTAGAGATGCTTGGCTGCTAAAAAGAGAAACAGAAACGTAAGGAATCTGATGGGTCTGAGGTGAAATCCAATTTTGTTGAGAGGAAAAAATAATCGAAAGAAGAAAACAAATTAATGGAGGGCAATAGACTATTCTAATCCATGTTACAGTAGAATAATCCTGCCTACGGGGTGTGATGGCTGATGACATTCGGTTAAATGTTACGAATCTGCTGATCAATCTCTGTTTAAAACTTCAACCAAATATTGGATTGTATACATAATTTTTCTTCTCTCTTTTTTTATCAATCCCACCTCATCACCGCGACAAACTAATAATTGATCTTGCATTAAAAGATGAAGCCTGCTGAGTTGAATATGACCATTTAAATCTTTTGACATTATCCTCACCACTAAATAATCTTGGATTTTCGAAGTCCAAAATTTGATTGAAAAACAAAAGACATTGTTTGGTTCGTGAGATAAACGATGAATGAAACGTTGAATATAACAAAAATGTGTAGTCAACCAATACATCATTATTCACACTAAACAATGCAATTTTAAGTTTTAACATCATTCATTCCACCAATACCATACAGAAGTTGGCTATCCTAGTTCCCTTCTTGGTGTCGTGGGGATTTGGGAGGCACAAAATATTGTCATACTGTCCGATCTCATCTCACCCTTTTTGTCAAAAGGAACAAATTCTAACTCAGCGCAGTAGATAGCTTATATGACAATAACAGAAATCAAGTCTAACTACACAATACACCAACCAGCACAGCACAATTACACAACCTTTCACCAAATCAATTCATTCTAAAAGACAGCATTTCTACAGATCAACACAGCAAAAGTAACAAGCAAAGAATATCTAAGATTTTATTGCATCACCAGAATTGTTGGCTTTCATTGAGTTCTCCTTCTCGGCAGATTGGTCAAACTGAACCTCGATAGGCTTCTTCTCTGTTTTCTTCTTCTCCTTCAAGATGACCTGCCTCGGCATAACTTCTATTAAGAAGTTTCCTCCATTCCATACAGTTGCAGTAACCTTGAGTAATTGGAAAGTAACGTGTAATTTGTAAGATAAGAATATCGGTACAGTGAGTGCCATAGTTGCTATGGTGAATATGGCCTGAAGCAGAATGTACATAAACAAGCGGTTATTGTCTCCAAGCAATACACTTAAACGCCACCAAATGTTGTTTGCTTTCTGGGCTCTCTTCGACATTTCCCTGTTCGATAGGAAGCTCGAAAAATGAGTGACCCTATGTTCCATTCCATTGAATAACGAAAAAAATGGGCTCCGAGTTTTATGGAAGTGTCACTACAGTCAAGGGGTGAACCCAAACAAGTGCAACCGACTAGATATTTGGGGACAAAACTTACAGTTTTCTTAAAAATTATACATGTACAGTTAGAAAAACTTTTTGTTGGATGGGACACCATCACCCTCTTGCTGAAACCACCCCTGATCTATAGTAACTAGCAAGCAGAGAGAGAGATGTTTTAACCTGTAGGAAGTCATTACTTCGGGATCTCTGAGTAGTCTTTGGCCACGTAAAACATCTACAATCAGAAAATAAAGAAGCTGCCACACACTATAAGCCACCAAAGGAACCAAAAAAAGCCATGTCCACAGATATGATTTGCTTTCTGCATAGGGCCATGTTATTCTCCGAGCTGTTCCCTCGGGATGCATGGCTTCAAAAAACAGAGGATCCCACCATCGAATTGTGAAGAAAACCAATCCTGAAAGCCACATTTGAATCATCTATAAACTGCTTGATTATGGGACTACATATATTTTAGAAAAACCAGCTTTACATCCAATAAAAGTTTCGCAACTATCTGAGCTACTACAATATGCTGGAGTCGCTGTGAAATGGCACGAGGACAAATAGTTTAGCTGAATCATTCCATTTTCAAGGAAAAACATATTCAGATTACAACAGGGTTCATATTTTCCATCACTGTTATTATGAAAGTACTAGTAATACATACTGTATTCTACATTCTTTTGGGAAAGAACATATTTGAAGCAGTTTGACTATCATAAGGAAATTGTGTACTGTGAATAATTCATTGAGTGTTGAAACAGCCAGCTGCTATCGAATTCCATGAAATATAAGGTGAAAATTACAGCCAAAACTTCTGCATCCTTTCATGAACTACAAGGTAGAGGCAAGGACAGAAAAAGAGGAGGTTGTCAGTCAATGGGCTGCCTCCACGTCCACCCAACACAAAGGCAAAGTCCGAAAAAAGTTCTTGTAAATGGAGAAGAGGTTCTCTTTAGTTTTTTCCTCTTGATTTGGTCAAATCCCCAGATTTTGTTTTCACCCATTATACAGAAATAAATATTCTACGTTTATTAATTATCTTTCTGGTATACCCAAGAACAACTATTTCAATCTGAAGAACCATGGCCTTTTGGCTCAGGTTTCCAACCATTTTCATGTAAAGAACCCTCGAGAGATAACTCTGGAGGCTTGACTTATGACAAAGGTCAGTAATATGGTACGTAGTAAGTACACACTATGATTTTGTCACCTTGAGAAACAAAAATCTCATCTGACATATTGTACACTGTACAGGCTCTGTATGTAACAATCTCAACACATTGAGCAACTGTCGGTCTAGTAACTAGGTTAATGCGCCATATGCATGACTCTAATACTCCAAACCTTGTCCCATGCCAGTGCTAAGAGCTGAGCTAAATCAAAGACCAAAATATATGACCATAATTAAAATGTAAATTGGACAACACATCAACTTTAACAAGTCAAATTAACAGGACAAAAATACAAATATTCAGTTCTCAAAATGCTCTCGAGATACTGAATAGCCAATTGAATCATTTAACAACGGTAAAGGAGATTCGTCTTACCAGGCAAGAGATGTATGAAGACGCTTACAATTTTGTCCATAGAATTGAAAACTAAGCTACATCGCCAAACAATGAGCGCCCATGCCAATGGTCCCTGAAATCATTTTACACGAATTGGGAAAAAAAAACGAGCAAGGGAATTATGTAATTGAAATAGAACTGAAGTGACAGTGATCAGATAACTGACCTCTGCAAATGAGAAGCAAACCATGAAAAGTTTCTCGTTTCTAGGATAACCCAGAATCATGACCAAAAAGATTGTATTTGCATAATAGCAAAAGTCCTGTACGGCAAAAACACATGTGAATCATGAGAATACTCTTTCCTTGAGACTGTAGAAGAAGCCTAGCATGGAACTATGAATCCAAACTCATAACCACTGTATATGAACATACTGAATCTGCAAACGTCATGTACATACTGACAGAATAGAATATGAAACTAGATATAGATAACACTGACAAAACGCAGTTACAGCATGCACTAAATTTCAAGGCTGAACCTAAACCTAAATTTTGTAAAGCCACTAGAATAGCGATTAACAAACTATCACGTCACTCCTGAACAGGGCAACTAACAAATTTCCACAAAACCAGATTGATCTCCACCATGACAATCACGTGGTATAGATGAGTAGGAGATTACCAGAAGATAATAGTGCCATTTCTTGTATCGGTAGTAAATCCATCGAAGAGGAACGAAAATAATGTAAAACAAACAATATAGGTACCGCACATCTTGTGGCCCTGGATCATTTAACCAACCAAAGATCAATATCATGACACCATTACAATGCATGTCAGTAATCCCAACAAAGTCATGCGCCAGTAGATGTTCTACTCACTTGCCCCCAAAACAAAGCAAAATCCTCCGAAGCCAAGAACACCAAGCAAATGCGTCACCTAAACAGTTCCCAACAAAACCATTTATCAAAACTTCGGAAAATTGCTCCATACACTAAGAATCAAGTTGAGGAATATTAAAAACCACAATTTTTCTCCTCAAGTTGCATGCAAATACTGTAGATAATATGATCCTGCTTCCAGTATTCACATTTCCCTAATCGAAAATGGCAGAAGAATAAAAAATCTTGTACATAATTATGCAACAAAATACCTTGTTGATGAATCTTTCATGTTCTTCAGCCTGTTTGGCGATCTTATCCGCTTGCTTGGACAAGAGCTGTTTGGTCTGATCTGCTTGTTTAGACAGCATCTCCTTGGTCTGAGCCACTGCCTAGGCAAAATCAAACGCAGCCCACGTAAAAAAATAACAATCAAAACACACGCGCGCAGACAACAATGAAGTCCACCTCAAGAAAAACGCAAATTTTGTAGCCATTCACTAGCAAATTGCATTCATGCATCTACACAACATAAGGCTCATACCTTGGACCGATCTCTGAATCTTAGCTTAACTTGCCCATATGAATTCCCTTCTGAATCCTCCACCTCCATGATTTCTTCATAGGCTGCCATTCCTTCTCCCGCATAAAAAAAACCCTCCTATTGTTTTTCAAGAAACTTCCTTATTTCGCTGCGGGAAATGAATTTAAAGAAGTCAGTCGATTGCGACGTGGTTCTTTGCTTCATTCAAGGCATTGTCTTTCTGTGCGTGTGCGTCTGTTTAGGGAAATGGAAATCCGTCGCTTTCACTTTGATCAGCTGGCTAATCTTTGCATAAAAAAACACTAATCCGATTACAAAAATAAATACGTTTGAATCTCTCATCCCCAATGGGGTTTTATTTCTCACACGATTCCGTAGTTTTTTTTTCCTTTTATGAACATTTATGTTAATTTAAATTCCTTTTCACGAGTGATTGAAAAAAAGACTAGATATTTTCATATAATTATAATTTCAATTTCAATTCAAGCATGATATTCATCATAAAAGATATCGATTAGCACACCTATACCATTTATACAAAAAATTAATTGATTTTTTTTATATTATATAATATTTTATTTGAATTCAAAATATATAATTGATGTTTTTTTTATATTAAAACATATTATATATATACTGAACATGTATACAAAATATGAGAATTTCTGTCCTGTTGAAGATCTTTGGAAGTTTGACTTAAAGTTTACAATAATCAAAGTCAAAAAATATTTATGTTCTCAATTTTTTATCACATAATTCATGGTTTCATTCTACAAGTCAAATGATTATAAACATTTAAACATCGTTGGGCTCGTGAGATAGATAATGATAGATGTGTGATATAGGGATAACAAATCGATACACATGGATAGAGCCGTCAAAACGGACTGACAGGAACACTGATCATCAACCCACCATTTTACGAGGACGATTTGAGAATTTTAAACCCAATGTGTCTATTTGACAGAGCCGGTCGACCCAACAAGCCCAACCCATTTTGACAGCTCTATACATGGAATCGTTTATAACGTAATAATTTATAACTCTAATCATTTGTAAAACTTAAACCAAACGTTAGATAAAACAAATATGTGTAATCAAATTCATTATCGTTCGCACCAAATGATGTTTTATAATATTAATTATCACAAATAAGAGTAATGAACTTCTAGCATAATATTGACACTATAACTTATATATGTTATAATTTACAAACATGTTCTTTTAACAACCTATATATTTCATAGAAGTTCCCCAATTTTTATTTGGAAAAAAATAATCTAGGCATGTCATAATTTTAGGGAATTTATATTCACTTGTTAAACCAAGTGCAAAAACTTGCGTGAGACGGTCTCACGGGTCATATTTTGTGAGACGAATTTTTTATTTGGGTCATCCATAAAAAAATATTACTTTTATGCTAAGAGTATTACTTTTTATTGTGAATATCGGTAGGACTGATCCGTCTCACAGATAAAGATTCGTGAGACCGTCTCACTAGAGACCTACNTGTCTCACAAATAAAGATTCGTGAGACCGTCTCACTAGAGACCTACTCTAAACCAAGATCGATGGATTTAGTTTTAGTTTGATTTTAGAGAGGTGGTTTTGATTTAGTTTGGATATATAAATTGTAGCTTAAAAAACATTTAAATAAATCTAGTTTTTTTAAGAAATTTTTATCAAATAATGGCTCAAACCAAAATATAGTCAATATATACTTCCTTTTTTTGTACAATGGGGTGAGATGTTTACCTAAATTAATTAATATTTTTTGGTTCAGAAAAACAGCAATTGGACATTTGCCTATATTTGGGCAAGTTGAAGGATGATTCAATCTTCATTTAATTAATCTTATAATGAAACGCTATTTAAATATCTTTTGACTTTATTTAAATATACCCATATTTTCGTATAAATATTCAATGAGCTGGGCTTTGTGTTGAATTTGTTACTAACTTTCAAATTCATGAATGAAAAGTTCGGATAAAATTCAACACAAAATATAATTTTAACTTTTAAGTATGTCGAGTTTTTTTTTTATATATCTATCGTATAAATATTTCGATATTCAATCTAGTTGAAACAACTAAAGTACATCTATTATTAAATGTATAATTTCATCATATCCAACATATGAATGTCATTGCAACTGACTCACATAAATGTTCGTAGTGAGTGTCTAGAAGATTATACACACACACACTGTTTATTAAAGTTAAGAGTATATCTTTCATAAGACGGTCTCACGGATCAATCATGTCCATATTTACAATAAAAATTAATATATTTGACATAAAAAGTAATACTTTTTCGTGGATGACATATATAGAATATATATTTAACAAAATTGACCCGTGAGACCGTATACACATGAGTTTTTGTGTAAATTAAAATGTTAGATGAACTAACTTTAGATTTTGATTTTAAAAAATTATAATTTCAAAAATACTTTTTAACCACCGAATTTCATATTTAATATTTTTATTTACATCTTATCTTCTATCATACCATTTCATTTTAAATTTTGTAAGAAAACTACTTCTTTCTCCATTTTTCCTACCGACCAAACATATTGTGTGTTCACGCCTGTTAGTATATATAAAGTAAGATGACCTTATTTCTAAATTTTAAGTATAAAATAATAACAATAATTTTTTTTCTTCACTTAAATTTAATTTAAGTTGTAAAATTTTTGTAAAAAATTAAATTATCGCATATAAAAATTCATATTCAATATATTAGAAACAATTTTTTTATAGGGCGAAGGGATGGGTTTTTTTTATTAATACTTTAAATTTTAAAATTTATTTCAATAAAAAAAATTTAAAATTTTTCAAATGTACTGCAATCCGTGATTACGAATCACGGATCTACATTCGAAAAAAAAATTTTAAACTTATTTTTGAAATAAATTTTTAAATTTAAATTATTAATTAAAAAAACCCGCGAAGGGACAGATTTGCTTTCTCTTTGTTCAAGTAAAAATTAATTAATTTTGGATTTATGCATATTGTATCTATTTGGTGCAAGATTGATGACTAGCATGGGCAATGTTCTCACGTACATTTCATGGCCCATACCCTCTTTTTTGGTCTTTGTACGTATTTTCAATAAATATAATTAAATTTTGAAAAATCCTTTTTTCATATCTTAAAACGATTTTTAATTAACAAAACTCGTATAATCGAATCTTAACAAGTTTTACTAAAAAAATATAGATAGTTATAAAAATACAATTATAATATTTTACATCGTAAAACAACCAACATCTTTGACGTTATATTACGATTGTTTTTCCATCAAGAACACCCATCTCAATAATTGCATTGTCTTGTAGATTATGATAATCGAATACACGACATTGATTTCGATATCAATGATAAGATCAAACAGTTGTCGTTTTATATAAAACTGTTGCTCGTAAGATCAATTTGGCTAGTTTAGGTAATTATAAAAGTGAAATATGCATATCTGCATACATGTTAATTTAAAAATTCATTCTAATTTTCTAAGTTTTATAATTTATAGTTATAATAGATATGATTTAATTATTATTATTTAGATAATAATCAATGACACAAAAACAATTTTTAGGCCATCTCCAACGGTTCACCATTTTGGTGCCACTTTTCTCCTCCAATGAGGGTGCTATTTTGCCTAAATAGCGCAGCCCCAGGTTTGTTTCTTTTTCTTTTTCTTTTTTAATTTTTTTTATTTGTATTTATTATAATTATGAGTACTAAAAATTATAAATATTATTTAAATAATAATTTAATATTTATTTTAATATTTTAATAATTAGATATTTAATCAAATAAATTTAAAAATAATAATTGTTGATTTCTAGAATATTTATTTATTTATTTTAATTATTATTAATTAAGGACTAATTTGATTTATTGATTTACAATTAATATAATTTAAATACAAATGCAAAAAATTAATATAACAATACAATTTATAAATAAATTGAAAAGGATAATTGAAATACAAATACGACTTGAAACACATAATTCAAATACAAATGTAAATACAAAGACAATAATCGAAAGAAAAATACATTTAGAAGATAAACAAATTAGATAATCAATAATCTGGTAAATTTGATCCGGATCCTTCAAAATCACCCAGATATTTTCCAAACGTGTCAACATCTTGTTGTCCGTGTCTTTGAAGTTAATGGGTTGTAGATAATTAATATATGTAAAATAAAAAGAAATATTCCGAGCATATTTTTTTTGGTATAAGATTTGAAGTTAATGGTTTGAATATGAATGTTATATTTGTTGCAGAAATCGCACTATTTTAGTGTAAAATTTGCACCAAAAAATATTTCGTGGTTGGAGATGGCCTTATATAGCAAAAAAAAAATAAAAGAAACAAAGACAAGTTAGATTAAGTTGGAGCTAGACTTGAAATATTGATAAATATTTTAAATAATAAGCTTCATTTATAGTAATGATAAAAAGTGACTTCAGTATTTAACATGAAAATATAAACAAAGAGAGAGAGAGAGAGAGAGTTTTCCTCTTAATGTTCATGATCATATATTATGGGAAAAATGGTGAAATTATTAGAGAAATCTTAATTGAAGATGATGACATAGATATGATGTTTTTATATTTTGAACAATTATTTTTAATAAAAACAATGATCTATTATTTTGAAGACAAATTTTTAAGTTCGGCTCAGGTCGTGAAAATCTCTCATGTTAATTGATCAAAATCTATAACTATTAATAATGTAACCTTAAATCTTTTTAAATCACACTGTAATCTAAACATCATATTTCGATCATTCTACCGACTATATGAGAGGTAACATTGTTCATGTTTAATAAAGATGACAAACTAAGAGTAGATATAATCATCCAAATCTTATTGTGAACACAGAAACTCCTGTGAGTTGATCTCACGGGTCAATTTTGTAAAACGAATATTCTGTATGAGTCATGAACGAAAAAATATTATTTTTTATGTCAAATATATTAATTTTTATTATAAATATAAGTATAAGTGATCCGTCTCACGAATAAAGATCCTTGAGTTTTGAAAAATTTTTTCTATTGTGAAAGAAAAAAGCCGCCACGCCCAATGTCAATTATTAGACAGTAAGGTCAATTATTACACTTTGACAAGACGAGCCAAAATCTAGCTAACCGAGTTGTGCATTTTCCTTGTTTGTACTCTAAAGTCTTGAGGTCATACGTCAGATAATTTGGTCTAAAAAAATTTAAATGTTAAGCAACTTAATTTTCTTACAATTATTATCTCATTAAAAACTCTTATTTCTATCTATTTATTACATAAACGGTATTTTATTTTATATTTTTTTTGGTTTCTTGAAGAATAAATAAATAATTATATATACAAGAGTTTATAAATGATTTTGTTAGAAACAGAAACAAAAGTATATTTGGAAAAATAATAGTTAAAAATAAATTTTATTGTTGAAAGTACTGAAGTGGATATTAATAAATAGTAGTGTTCTTTAAATTAGCAAATACTTGATTATGATTATAAGATAAAATGATGAAATTTATATTAATTACTATATCATATTAAAATGTAATTAAATCATTACAATGCTTTTTACAAATAGATTTTTCTAAAATATATGTATAAATTATAATTGTTACATGTTAAATAAATAATGTTGATAAAATAGATAATGAACATTTTTCTTGATAAATACAGAAAATGCTCCATAGATGTGCCTAAACTGCTAGAGTAGATGAGCGATTGACACAATGATCATGAGTCCGATTCTTTACTACCAACACTTTCTCAGATGAATCTGTCGTACAAAGTTTGTCTAATACTGGCTCGGAGATTTATCCAGTGTATATCAAATGATAACGACCGTAGGTGTCATTGTCATTTGAATGGATCCAATAACATATCACTAGGTGCACAAAAATGTTGCAACTCTGTGAGTTAATAATTTGCATTTTGTTATTTCACGAGATCCATATGAGGCCGATCCTGCCAAATAATTGGCCCCATAATTGGTGTTATATTTTATTTATAGAACTTATATGGAATTACATTCAAATCATTTGAAAAAACAAATCCTTCGGAGGAATTTTCAAAAAAAAAAGAAAAAAAGAAAAAAAATCAATGTCTTCTAATTACTCATTTTTATGATGTGGGTGGTAAAAATCTTTTGCAAACAAATTCAGATCTTAATCATATTTATATTCAAATATAGAAATGACAATGTCTTGAGTTCAAGATCTGATTATAATTAAAGGTGAGCAGAAACCAGACTAAACTAAATTAAATTGGTTTTTAATCAAACAAAAATAATTGGTTTTATTCAAAGTTTTGATTAAAAAAAATTCAAACCAAGCCGATTTTTATAAATAGACAATATTTTTATATAGATTATTTTTAATTTATATCAGATTAGTATAATTATGAAACATTGATGATAAATGTTATTTTTTTTATCAATAAATTAAAGATAAATGGAGTAGATGATAAATATCTTTTCTCGTCTGAAGTATGATAACAGACGATGATAATTTTTTTTAAGAAAATAATTTTTTTATGAGAATCTATATATTTTGACAAGATTCGATCATACATTATAATATGAATTTTTTTAATATTTTTATGTATATTAATATTTCTCTATTTATTATTGATAGTTTAAAATTAAATTACGTTTATAAATACTAAAAAATTTTATTTGAACAAAAATTAAAATCGATCATTTATACCAAGCCGAACCAAACCAAAGAGGTTTATATGTTGACTTTTAATTATTAATGGAGTGGGTCTCATGTGAGACCGTATCACGGATCATAATATATGAGATGGGTCAACCCTACCGATATTCACAATAAAAAGTAATACTCTTAGCATAAAAAGTAATACTTTTTCATGGATGACCTAAATAAGAGATCCGTATCACAATTATGACATGTGAGACCGTCTCACACAAATTTTTTCCTTATTAATGATTTGGTTTGATTTGCAATTTGCAAAAGCGATAATATTTATTTAGTTCGAGTTTTATAATAAATCGAACCAATACGAATTTTGTTCACCCTTAATTATAACAACATGCCTAAACTTAAAAAAGGGAAAAAAAATTCGAATATATA
>NC_133322.1:6878001-6903699 GCF_012295235.1 Primulina huaijiensis
TATATATAATTTAAATTTAAATAAATCAAATCCATTGGGGTAGCCGGCTAAATTTGAAGTTGGGGGATATCGCCAAAGTACAGTTGCAAGACGCTCCTAAAAGTAAACATATAGGGTTTGAGTAGATATTTAATTTTACATAGGATAATTTATGTTTTTATTTATTTATCTAACTTCTCTTAAAATTATTGTTTGACATAGAAAATAAAAAAAATACAAATATTTGATTTTTTTTTCTTTTGTTAAAAAAAGCTTCATGACTATTAGTATAAAACATAGTTGTTTTGACAACACAATTGATGTGTCCATATCTTCACAAATATGTAGATAATAAAAACTTGTGTGAGACGGTCTCACAGATCATATGTTGTGAGACAGATCTCTTATTTGTGTCATCCATGAAAAAATATTACTTTTTATGCTAAGATTATTGCTTTTATTGTGAATATCGGTAGAGTTGACTCATCTCACAGATAAAGATTCGTGAGACCGTCTTATAAGATATCTACTCTATTTAGATTCCATCTATAATTCATTTGATTAGTTTTATTGTTTTTCTTCATTTGATAATATGTGTGTGTGTATATTGTCTTATTGTGAGACAGTCTTACAAGTCTATATACGTAAGACGGGTCGGTCTGACCTGTATATGACATCAAAGTAATCATTTTGACATAAAAACAATAATTTTTTTCTTTAATTGAGTCAGTTGAAGATCCGTATCATGAAATTAACTCATGAGATTGCTTCACGAGAGTTTTTGTTATATAAAAATAATAATATCATTGTAACAAAAAATTATCATATAAAATTTACCGGTATGTATATTTAAAACACACCACGTGAGTAATATTTAAAAAGATTTCTTAATTGATTTTAAAGATTAAAACATGTTTAAATTTAAATCAATGATAGTGACCATCACAATCATGATTCGTGCCAAATATAATAAATAACATGTGGTCAATGTGAGAGAATAGAATAATCGAGGGGTCTCTTTGGAATATTGATTTATTCCGTCCATCTTAAATTTTTGAATTCAATCCTGTCACGCTAAGGGGGAGACATTCTGAGAGCGGAAGAATCGCCCGATATTTCGTATGTTTTTCTTGTAAGATTCCTAATTTTTCCACTCTTTCCATTTTTTTCTTGATAATCTTGAATTTATTGGTGTTTTTTGCATGTGAAATTGAAATGCGTTCCTTAATTAGCGTTTGTGGATTAATTTAATCTAGCCGGGCGATAAAACCTATGACTTGATGCCGAGATTTTCGTTTTGAGTATTCTATGTGTTTTCTGAAGTCAAATTCCACGAACGAACACCAGTTTAAGGTATCCAAAGAGCTGGCTTTGTTTTTAGTTTTACCCAGGAGCGTGCAAATTTTAGCATTTTCGATCTGAAACAGGTGCTGTTGACTATTTATTGGGTTTTTGGTGAATGATGATTTAATTTGGGGGGTTGTTGTTTGGCAGGTGATTTTTTGGAAGTATTTGCGGTGTTGGGAAAATTGTGTTGGAATTTGAAGTTATTGAGAAGATAATGTTGTCCAAAGCCAATGATAGGAAGAGCGCTTTTGAGAATTCCAGCGGAGGAAAGTTTCTAAGTGACCTTGAAACGTTAAATAAAGCCCTGCATGTGGATAAAAAGCTGCAGAGGCTAGCCTCCTCCACGGCCAGTAGCCGATCCAAGTCCGTCGCAAAATCCAATTTGCCAGATTCAAGGGTGAAGCCGGGGGATGTTAATAATAATGGTAAAGATTCTTTTGAGAAAGAGAAGAGGTCTCTTTGGAGTTGGAAGGGTCTAAAGGCCTTGACTCAGGTTCGAAACCGTCGGTTCAATTGTTGTTTCTCGCTCATAGTTCACTCCATTGAGGGATTACCATCGTTCTTTGACGATGTTTGTCTTGTTGTTTATTGGAAGAGGCGGGATGATGAGCTGATGACTCGTCCTATTAGGGTTCATCAAGGAGTAGCTGAATTTGAGGAACAGTTGACACATTGTTGCTCTGTTTATGGTAGTAGGAGCGGTCCCCACCATTCGGCAAAGTATGAGGCCAAGCATTTCTTGCTGTATGCTTCTGTGTGTGATGCCCCAGATCTTGATTTGGGGAAGCATCGAATCGATTTGACTAGGCTGCTTCCTCTAACATTGGAGGACTTGGAAGAGGAGAAGAGCTCCGGGAAGTGGACAACTAGTTTCAAGTTATCAGGTAAAGCTAGAGGTGCAATGGTAAATGTCAGTTTCGGTTATGTTGTAATTGGGAATAATGGTACCGGGACAGCTAGCAACAGTTGTGTTCCTGAGATCCAAGGCTGGCAGCAGAATAGTAGGACAACAAAAAGCCTGGCCCAATTTGATGAAATGGACGAGCTTAGCATTCAGCATGCAAGAAGTCTTCCGTCCCGGTCATCTTCTTCAAACCGTTCATCAGAAGATATAAAGGATCTACATGAGGTTTTGCCGATATCAAGGTCTGAATTGTCTGATTCAGTTAACATACTTTATCAAAAACTTGATGAAGAGATATCTGATGCTTTAGTTGGAAATAAGTTATCTCCCGATCCTTCATTCATCAATGATCATAAAATGGGCTCATTTACCACTGCTGATGCTGCTGATAAAATTTCTGATACCGAGTGTGAAATAAATGAGTTTTCTGTCATAGAGAAAGGGGTAGAAGAGTTTGCTGAAGAAGAGGTGAAACATGAAGATGATTCGTCAAAGGTTACTCAAGTTCTTGGAGGAGGTCTTGAAACTGTCAATACCACTGAATTCCCCATTGATGAGAATGCCCCCCTACATCCCACAGCTGTAGGAATTGTTTCTCACAAAGATGAGCTATCCGTGAGCACCTGCAACTATAAAGAGACAGAGAGTGACACATGCACCAAAGAGTCACTGATGAAAGAATTGGAGTCGGCACTAATTTGTGCCTCCGATTTGGTGAATGAAGGATTTGACTCTCAAGAAGATGAAAGCTATGCTTTTCACCCAACTAATAACATGGATGCCTATGATAATAGTAGAGAACGAAGGAAGGGAAAATCACTTAGCTTGGATGATGTTTCGAAATTGGTGGCCAGTGATTTCTTGGACATGTTGGGTATAGAGCATAGTCCAGTTGGTTTGAGTTCTGAAAGTGAGCCTGAGTCTCCAAGAGAACGCTTACTACGGCAATTTGAGAAGGATTCTCTTGCCAATGGAGGTTTACTCAACTTCAATATCGACAATGATCCAAATGAACAATTTTTTGATGCTCACTCAGAATCTATCTGGGGAACCATTTCTGAGGATCTCCATCACTCATCGATGTGTGAAGGATTTGAGGAGATATCTATGGTGGAAACAGATGCGTTCAGAAATCAAACAAAGGCATCAAGGTTGGAGGATTTGGAGACTGAAGCTTTGATGCGCGAGTGGGGCTTTAATGAGAAGGCATTTCAACATTCTCCACCAAGTGCCTCAGGAGGTTTCGGCAGTCCAATTAACATACTCCCCGAAGATCCTCAGCTGCTGCCTCCCGTTGCTGAAGGTTTGGGTCCCTTTCTTCAGACTAAAAATGGTGGATTTTTGCGCTCTATGAATCCTTCACTGTTCCAGAATTCCAAAACCGGAGGAGGCTTGATTATGCAGGTGTCTAGTCCAGTGGTTGTGCCTGCCGAAATGGGTTCTGGTGTGATGGAAATACTTCAGGGTTTGGCGTCTATTGGAATTGAGAAGCTCTCGATGCAGGCAAGTAAATTGATGCCCTTGGAAGATATAACTGGGAAGACGATGCAACAAATAGCATGGGAAGCTATGCCGAGTCTGGATGGTCCCGAGAGGTTTGTTTTTGGGCATTATTTTGGCATTGCCGGTGACATTTTTTTCCATGTATAATGTATTGTTTACCCCATAACTAGTACTTTAGTAGCTTAGTTGTAAAATTATGCAACTTTTTTTTTTGTTTCAGGCAAGGTGGTTTACCAGAGCATGAATCTGAAATTATGCAATATATACCGAATGAGCAAAAGAGTGTAAAAGGTATATCTTCTGGCCGGAAATCAAACATACTTGATTCTGTTAGCGGTGATGCAGAGTATGTATCTTTGGAGGACCTTGCTCCTTTGGCTATGGATAAAATTGAAGCCCTTTCGATCGAAGGTTTGCGCATACAATCTGGTTTATCAGATGAAGATGCGCCTTCAAATATTAGCTCACAATCTATAGGTGAATTTTCGGCCATGAAGGGAAAAACAGTCCATGTCGATGGCTCCATAGGTCTTGATGGTACCGGTGGATTGAAACTACTGGATGTTAAAGATAGTGGTGAAGCTGTTGATGGATTAATGGGTCTGGCGCTTACACTTGACGAGTGGATGAAGTTGGATTCTGGTGAAATCAATGATGATGATTTTTTTAGTGAGCGAACCTCTAAAATACTAGCAGCCCATCATGCTACTTCACTGGACATGTTTCGGGGACGATCTAAGGGAGAGAAGAGGCGTGGCAAGGGTAGGAAGTATGGTTTGTTGGGAAATAATTTTACCGTTGCCTTGATGGTACAGCTACGTGATCCTCTACGAGACTATGAGCCAGTCGGCACTCCAATGCTTGCTCTCATTCAAGTGGAGAGATTGTTAGTCCCACCAAAGCCTAAAATCTATAGCACAGTTTCCGGACTAAGACACTCCATTGAAGAAGAAGAGACCATGGTTGGCAAGAAGGAAGACATTCTTGAACAGCCTAAAGAGGACACCATTTCTGAAGAACTCATACCCCAATTCAAGATCACTGAAGTGCATGTTGCGGGTTTAAAGACCGAACCTGGTAAAAAGAAGTTGTGGGGTTCAACAAATCAGCAACAGTCAGGGTCCCGTTGGTTGCTTGCCAATGGAATGGGGAAGAAGAACAAGCACCAGACGCTGAAGTCAAAAACTGTCGCCAAATCTTCTAGTTCTGCTGCACCTACGACAAAAGCAACAGCTCAGCCTGGAGATGCATTATGGAGCGTCTCTTCTCCTGTTCAAGGAACCGGAGCCAGATGGAAAGAACATGTGGCACAAAAGCGACAAATTCGCAATCCCAATGTTGTTTTCTCTTGATAGAACTGTGAGCTACGCTAGGATTGGAAGAAAGGTGAAGTTTATTGTGTATGGTTGGTTTTAGGTTGTGATCTAAACTAAGCTGTACATGTTATTTTGATGTGTTATTCTACTAATAAAAAAAACGGCTTGTTTTAAACTATACTTTTGCACAAACACATGCTTTTGCAGACAATGAAAATATACATCAATTCTCAACAACAAACCAACATATAGTTAAATCTTCATCAATTCTCAACAACAAATCAACATATAGGTAAATCTTGCTCACATAATGTAGTGTGCAGACCAAATTCCCATAATCCCACAACAAAATTTTGAATAAATCCATTCGAAGATCCAACTGAAGCAGCATCTTAGTCAAGCATCAATCTCATCTTCATCATCCGTAACACTTGCAGAACGTGTCTCCTTTTCTCTGAAGAATCCACACTTTCTTAGAACCCACAAATTCAAACGAACGTGTCCTACAAAAACCACCACCATGAGTGTCAACCATGTCGATACAGATATTTCGGTAACCATACGCAAAGTACCCTCGATGTAACCAGGTGACATGTACCTAAGGATCACAAAGTACGTCACCACTTGAGCAGTGATAGCGGTCCACATTATCACCATTTGAACCCAGATCGAATGTCTCCGTTTCATGGGAAGCTCGCTAACAAAGAGGAGGATTATACTCGAGGATGCAAGAAAAGCTGTAGTGTTCAATATCATGAATATGCCATAGGTTCGGGGTTCTTTATAAGCCATCACAGATTGCCCCACAAGAGTGAGGTTCTTTTACTTGATTTCCATTATCGTCTGCCACATAGTCGTGTTGCCAAACGTCCCCCTGGTGGGGTTAGCCAGGCTTGAAGGGCTACTGTTGCGATTAAAGATGCCACCATGATGCAATTCTCTTCCTTCTGAGCCAGTCCATGTTCTTATGCTTTGCAACTGGTTTATTTTTATTGCTTTGTTAGGAAGACGGTTTTCCTGTCACTTGCCTCACTTTTTCTGGTATCCATTCATGAATGATCAAATTCAAATCCTTAAAACTCAAAGCTCCCGCCTTAATGAATGCATGTTCGATATCCATATCTCTGAGGTCTCGGGGACTTTGCCTTAAAACATCCATGGGTGTCGATCCAGTTCAGAACATTTATTTCTAGTCCATTCAACGTAGAGATGACAATGGATCAAGTTCAAGTAGGATTTTATGCGGTTATGCCTCCATCATCATCCCTATTTATTGTATTCATCCCCATAATCATCCATATCCTCATCCTCACGCCCGTTTGTATTCAACTTTCATCCCTATCTCATACCCGTCGGAGGACTGAGTATAATACTCTACTCAAATATCTTATTATCACTTATAATTAATTTTTTTTTAATTTGAATTATTTCGATGAAACTATGCTTATTTACAAAATTCTTAAGAGTACGATGAGAAAAAGATTAAAGATAAAAAGTAGCAAACTAAACATCATACAAGAAATAACAAAATATTATAAATAATTTATTCGAATACTATTATCTTACAAAAATAACATTAGCTTTATACTAATAATTTTATTCGCTCCATCCAATTACCATAATTCAACAAAAATAAATTATAATTAATATTCTTTAATGTAAATAAATACATATTTATAAACTTAATATGTCCAGATTCTAAGTTGTTTCAGGAAACTGAATAGAGCCTGGGTAAAATTTAGCCAGGGGTCATCTCGCATGACCAAAGGTCATCTCGCGCGATCAATGTTCATCTTACTTAATCACTCGCAAAGATCTTTCCAGATCAGGTTCCTTCCCACTTGGGCCGATCGCAAGGGGATGAGCCCACCAGTATGAGTCATACCTCGAAATCATTAGCATGACAATTAGTGTCCACGATAAGACCAAAATAGTACGAGTTGCCATGTCTATTGACAAAGGACAGGGCATGGGAGTAGTTAGAGGATAGGGCATGTGAAAATTTCTAGTCAAGAACAGTGTCAATGCACCATAATCAATATCATCTTCTCTCCTATAAATACTTAGGTTTCCTCATTCATTTGATAGACAAAATATTGTATTATAATGCATTCAATAAATTCTTTCTCTACTTACAGAACCTGTACTCACTTGAGTGTCGGAGTGGCCATGTTGAAAACTCTTCCGGTGCTTCATCGACATTTTTTGTTGAATGTGTGCAGATCTTCTGACCCGGCCTCATCCCATCAGGCCAGGCCACCTGGGCTCATCCCACTAGGCCAGTCCACCCGATCTCACTCCATCAGGTCATGCTAGGCCAGACTCATTTCATCGGGTAAAAAATCTTCATATGGAAACTACACTTTTTTGCCAGCTGGACTGCCAACTCAGCTCATCCAATCTACCCGAACATCATCATTAGCGTCGTATATGGGAAATCAAATTTATCGACACAGATATGGTTTCCATTCAAAAATAAGTCAGACAACTTCGAAACTCCGATTTAGCTATGCACTCAGTAGCGTACAACTATATTGGTCACTTAATTCGACTCAAATAATAAATCTCACTCTACTGTAAATGATTTCAGATTCAAGATTCTCAGGTTAGTGATTTGGTTTTTGAGAAAAATAACCCAGCAGGAGATGTAGGAAAGTTAAAAGTCCGGGAGGCGTGAGACATCGATACCTTATCTTAAGACCGGGAGTCATAATGCCTCCACACCTTATCTAAATCCCGGGAGGCATGAGGCTCTGACGCCTTATTTAAAGCCTATGAGGCATGAGGCACCGACACCTTATCTTAAGTTTGGGAGACATGAGGCCTTGACACCTTATTTTAAGTTCAGGAGACATGAGGCCCCAAAAACATATCTATAGCCCGAGAGGCATGAGGCTCCGACATCTTATCTTAAGTCCGGGAGACATGAGGCCCAGAACCATATCTTAAGCTCGGGAGGCACTATATCTAAAGCCCGGAAAGCACGAGGCGCCGACATTATCTTATTTTAACTCAGCTTAAGCATATTATTCTCGTCTTACAAACTTAGGACCGGGAGCTATTACCGTTATTTTATAGAGTTTGATTACCTCCCAACACTTAGATTTTTTTACAGCTTTTAACGGTGTTTAAGTGTTTAGTGAGGTTCGAGTTTGAATAGAAGCCGGCTATTCGGATTATCATAAGCCCGATCATTTCTTAGCAATCAAAATATTTTTTCGTTATAAAGAGTATATTCTAAATCGTCTGGTTCAGTCAGATCATAAAATACAGAGACATGAATAGAAGATTATTTCATTAATAAAATGAGTATGTGGGAAGAGTACAATGCATGAATTGAAAAATCTATTCTATTGTGTCTTCGAGCCCGGGCTCAGTCCCTTCGTCATCTTTCTCACCCTGGCCTTTCTTAGCCTCAGTGGAGAGGGAGCAATCACCTTGTCAAGATCGGGAAATTCTTACTGTCTCCGGGAAGGAGGCTGGCTTCCTCAAAATGCTTCCGACACTTTTGGAAGTCAGTCTGAAATTAGGAGAAGGCCTTGTCGTCAAGAGCATGTTTGAACTCTTGCGACAAGAGAAATTCGCCCCGCCATTCCTCCTCAGTCCGGGCCTTGACGGCATTCACCTCCTCGATCATTGACTGGGATCTTGCCTCCGACGTCTCATAGTTGGCCTTAAATTCCTCTGCCCGAGCACAATCAGCCTCAGTCTCCTCTCGAGCTAGTTTCAACTCCGATTGAGCCACCCCCAGCTACTGGTAGGTCATTTCCTAGGATTTCCTTAGCCCGGTTACATCATCTTCGTGTACTAGTTGGGCTCTCTCCTTATCATTTTTCAACTAGGTGAGGAGCTCAACAGCAGCACGGGCTCGAGCTGCTTCTCGCTTGGCCACTCTGGCAACATCCTCGTAAATTGAGACCATCAGTTGTTGACTCTGCACAAACCAGAAGATAGTCAGAAGAAATGTCAGGAAAAAAAATGAATAGAAGACAAGAATTAAACACTTATTGACAGAACCCAGGCGGCACCCTCGAAGAGCATGTGGTTAGAATCCAACCCCTTTAGATGATCCATCTTGGTCGGGACACTAGGCTTTTTATCAACCAAACTCAGGTTGGAGAAACCCCATCCAAAAAAATGTTTCCATGCGCTTCGGAAGGCCCAAAGGGTATGAGACCAATCAACCCCTCATCGGTGTCAATCAAGTGGACCATCTCAGGGTCAGCGACAACTTTCATCTTCTAGCGGTTGAGAGGCACATGATCCTCTGACTCCTTGGGGCAGACTAATACCCGAGATCTCTATCCCAAACCCGAGCAGTAGGTACAACACTGACCTGCTCTCGGGCCTCTGCAACAAATCTCTCATCGGTCTCCCGAATCGCCGTAGTTTCCTGGGCTTCCTCTGTCTCTCGTGCCTCATCCACTTTTTGCCATGGCTCTTTTCTCAATAGCAGCCTTCCAAGCTGCTTGTTTTTCCTCTTCGGACGCTTTGGCAGTTCTCCGCCTCTTGGAAAAGGTGTTTCATCTCTGGAGAAGCTAAAAGAGGAGAAAAAATAAGTGTTAAAAAACACAAGATGTTGGTAATGAAAGTAAGAAAAAACAAAATAGAATAGTGTACAGAGCTCAGCAGCCGAGACGTCAAACTCGTCGATGGCCTGTTCCAGAGGGTACTCAGCCTAGGGACTCAATCCATAGTCGATCAAATTCTTGTCCTAGATCAAAGCAGAGGATTTGAACACTTACCCTTCCACGAGCTCTTGGTTCAGGGTATAGGGCTCATCAAATTTGTAAGCCCGAGCAAGTCCAAGCTAGGTAGGAAGGACATAAATAAAGGTGGTCGAGCAATTGAGTAAGGAGGAAAGGCCGATGAAGAAATACCAACCTCTCCATCCCTTTATAGAATTAAGGGATTTCATCAAGAAATTTGTTATGGGTTCGGGCAGTAAGAGAGAACCCGTTATCATTGAAGCAACATGTAAAGTAGTAATGGAGGATGAAAGGGTTAATAAGGAAGAAGTTCATTTTTAAAAAGCACAAAGGTCGAGGCCATTATAAGGAAAGAGTTGATGTGAAATTGATTTAGGGTAACCCAAAGAAATAGGTTACCTCGATGTAGAAAGAATGAATGGGAATCGGAGATCACTTTTAACTTGGTCCCGGAAAAAAGTTTGAAAACCCTTAGGGGTCTGATCAGCCCGATCCAAGGGACCGAGAATGATGAGCGAGTAGGTGGAAAGAATAGACCCAAGAGCCCAGAGGTCATCTTCCGATCCGGGTCGAAGGGTGCTAGGCAGTGTGGAGTACCACACATCACCTGGGTTCTCAACCTCAGGATCATTGATCATCTTCTGCTTTCCCTTGCCTTTCTACTGGTTATTAGAGGGCCGGATAGTCTGCTAGGAAACTTTGGGCTTTTTTGGTGGTAGTGATGGTTTGAGAAGAGGTAACCATAACATAATTTTTAGAAGGGGTGGCAAGCGTTGGTTTTTTGTTGGAGAGAGGAGAAGCAGTGCGATGGAAGCTCGCAAGTCGCGAGAGTGAGAGAAGAGAGTTCGAAATTTGCGAAAGTGAGAAATGAAGCAAAACGGTTAGTATTTGTTGGTGTCAAAGGAATAATCTGGATCGTTGATCGTGAATGTAATGGACGGGTGTGATACATCTCGGGAGTTGAACTGGGTCACCTTAGAAAATTGAGCGTGGGGTCGGGAAGGTGAAGCAACATGTGACAAGCACATGTCTTTTCGACTGCTAGTGCTTACGTCATGATTACCAAGGGCGGAGCCACTCTTGGGCTTGGGTTGGATCCAGCTCCACCTTTTGGGAAAAAAAAATTAGTATTTTTAAATTTTAATTTTTTTCAGCTCATGTTAAAAATAGAACAAATTTTTTATTGGTTTTAATTTTTTTTTATTTTTTTTTAGTCTCATGTTTAAAAATTAAAATAAAACAACTCCCACAAATCATAATTCATTACTGTGAATTGGTTGATTTATTGTCGTATATTCTGAAATTATGCAACTTTGAGATAAAAATTCGACGACTCTAAATTATGTTGAATATTTAGTTGTGATTATTTGAGTTGCAATAATATTGTCTTATGATGTATATGAATTTTGAAGTTTGAATTTTTACCCTAAAAATATATTGCTGCAAATTTTTAGAATAATAATCAATTGGTTGAAATGTTTGATGATTATTGATGTGCAATTATTATTGGGCTTGTTTTGTGATTTTTCTATTTATAATAATCGAAAATTGAATAAGTATGAAATTTGAAAAATAATCATTTGTTGTAAAATTTTGAGAATATTGAATTTTTATAGTTAAGTAACTCAAAGAATGAAGAAAATAAAAACTGTCAAGTTATTTTAAATCAAAAGAGCATATATCAACAAATAACGAGTAAACATCAATTACAGTCCATGAGGAAACAAAATATCAGTTTCAACCAAAATAACAAACCGAAATGATTTAATTTGAAAATTCATTTCGGTGTTGAGATGCAATTATTGTTCTTAATAGGTAGAGAGATCGAACCATGTCGCTTGGGCTGCTGTGTGATTTAAAATATTTGAGTTGCATCATTATCATCAGCTATGACTTTTGGTAAGGCGGCAAGCGTTTGATCATACATTCGGTTTATTCGGAAGTTCGGTTTAAATTTTTTAAAATATAGGTTAGTTTGGTTCGATTTCAGTTTTTAATATAAAACTTGACCTAACAAACAAAACTTTTATAAATAAAATTAATATTATTAAATTTTCTAATAAAGTTTATAAGGATATAAATATTACAATTTCTAATAAAATTTATTAGACAATAGTACTATACTTAAAAATATTTTTTTAATAAATAAAATTTAAATTTATTTAATCCAATTTTTATATTACATTTTTTTTATTTAAAACGTGATTATTTTAAAAAAATATATAAAATTTCGGTTAATTGTGTTACTGATCGAAATAATCGATTTTTTCGATTTGGTTTGTTAGGTTTTCGTAGTAAAGTTCGGTCGATTCGGTTTGTCGAAAAAAAATTCGGTTAATTCGATTTTAGAAAATTAAGTTCGATTTTAACTGAACTTATTATTGTCTAGCATAGGATGGAGCCAGCTCCGGTACTTACGAATCCTTGCTACGCCTCTGATGGTGACGTCAGCCTTAGCTCGCCTACACATGCGAGATTTGGTTATTTTCCCGCCTTAGGCCAAGTCTAGTCACTCAAGACATCGAGTAAGACTCTAACCCGACTATTTGAGAGGGAAGTAGTGATACTACCGGAAGGACCCGGATCATCTTTGGACTCAAGCGGGAAGAGAAAAACTTAACCGGTCTAGACTCCAAGTTGCTCCCAGGAAATTGAGTAGAGCCCGGGTAAATATTAGTCAAGGGTCATCTCGCTCAACTAGGGTTCATCTCACTTAATCACCAGGAAAGATCTTTCCAGATCATGTTCCCTTCCAATTGAGCCAATCGCAATGGGATGGGCCCACCAGTATGGGTCATGTCTCGAAATCATTTGGCATAATAATCAATGTTCACGACAAGACCAAAACAGTATGGGTTGCAATGCCTACTGACAAAGGACATGACATGTGCAGTTGTCAGAAGACAGGACGTGGGCAGATGTCTAGTCAGGAACAGTGTCTAGGTGTAGATCGTTTGTCAGATGAGATATTACATTATACTGCATTCAGTAAATTCTCTCTCTATTTAGTGAACTTGTACTCGCTTGATCATCATAGTGGCCATGCCGGAAATCTTTTCGGCTCCCCACTGAAATATTCTTGCTGAGTGTGTGTAGATCATTTGACCTGGGCTCATCTCATCATTGACAGGCCATACGTGCTCATCCCAACAGGTCAAGCCACCCAGTCTCATCCAATCTGGTCAAGGTCATCCTATAATATCAAAAATCTTCACAAAGAAAATACTTCTATCTGCTCGATAAATCGCCCAATCTACGCACCTGATCTATCCAGACATCATCACTCAGCATCAGCACGAAGCAGCTCCTCAACTATGGCCAAGTGCCCCTTAGCCGCCGCAAGGTGCAGCAGCGAGCATCCGCTCGAGTCCAGTTCTGATGCTAGCTCCGGCTTCTTGATCAGTAATTATTTCACCAAGCTTAGTTGGCCCAACGTTGAGGCAATGTGGAGGGGCGTTTCGGAGATACAGGAGACGATGATCCTGTCCAATATCAAAGAATCTTCTTCCAAGATTTGCCGTAATGATTCCACGTCTCCTTGTAAAGCTGCCTCCGATAATCTTTTCTCCAAGAAACTCCTAGATATGGGAGCAAAAAGAAGCATAATCTGGCGAGCATGAACACGTGGAATTTGTATCCAAATTTCGATTCTTGTTTCTCTGAAATCTGGCTTGATTCTTGCAGTGTATGGAATATACTGTTAGCCGTGGGCCAGTTGATTTAGCCTTTCTCCCTTTTGATATGAAAGGTATTTATTTTAGGAAGGAATAATTTTTTCACTCCACCTTTTTTGAAAAGCATTTTATTTTTCAAAATAATACTTTTGATGTCTACGAGATTTACTAAAATATACATATATAATATTACAAAAACGTAGAAATAAATTTGTAGATCAGACATAATTCATATGATACAAATATTTCAAATTCGGAACAAGATCTCGGATTCGATATCGAAATGCAGTTATAGTGTATGTTTCTAGGAGAATAGCTCTATAGTCCACTTTCTTTCGAAGTTTCTGTCCAAGATATGAACCATACATATTTCATGGCATACAAATGATATCTATATGGTTTTATGACAAAAAAAATTGTGCGAAATTCATATTCAGATAATTTGTAATCTAAATATCATTTTATGACGATAATTAAACCATTAGATAAAATACAAAGAACGTGTAATTTAGACAAATCTGGTCCAAGTTATTGACTCACCCAAAAGATTAGGTCAAAAACTTGTATGAGACGGTTTCACGGGTCGTATTTTGTGAGACGGATCTTTTATTTGGGTCATCAATTAAAAAGTATTACTTTTTATTGTGAATATCGGTAAGGTTAACCCGTCTCACAAATAAAGATCTGTGAGATCGTCTCACAATAGACCTACTCAAAGATTATATAGACTTGCAATAAAGATTTTCACATGATTTTTTTTAAAAAAAATATAAAGGGTATTGTTCGTTTGTGAAGTGTGGAAACTAGTGCCTAAAATAGTAAAATTAAGTTGGATGTTTGATTTGGAAGGGGAAAAAAGACTTATTTTGTGCATTTAAAATCTATTAAATTTGAATAGAATAGTTTCAGATTTAAGAACTTGAAATCGCAATATATCTAGATATTTGAGTCTAAAATCATATATCTAATTTTTTTTTCTTTCAATGGAAACTTTCACCAAAATGACAAACATATAAACACAAAAAAAAAATATATGAAACGATCTCACGAGTCAATTTTGTGAGACATGTATTCTATTTGGGTCATCTCACGAAAAAAAAATTACTTTTTTATTATAAATATGGACAAAATTGACTCGTCTCACAAATAAATATATATAAAATCATCTCACAAGAGAAAAGCAACAACTTATAATTATAATTTATGAGTGGAAAATCCGAGCAACCCTGTCCAGAAACAGATCCAACTAAAACCCATAAACCAAGAATATAGAAGTTACAATACTAAGAAAGTAGTGCCATAAAAAATATTTGGAGATTCTCACCCATCATTTTAAATATAATCTCCTTATTTATATATTTATAAGAAAGGAGTTATTTTTTTCAAGGAAAAAAAGGGTTTGACAAAGGTTTATCTCCCAAATTCCCGACTTTATATAACCTTTCACCCGTCGACAATAAACCAAAAGGAAAAAAAAACAAGAGGATAGATATTTACCAAGACAGGAGATTGCTACAGAACCCGATAAATGAACATTAACGATATAAGTTACAGACGCTCCATCTCTACATCGAACAATTAGACTGAAAAAACAAGACTTAAAAGAGTAGCTAAATTATCCAAATAAACGACAAGAAACAAACCATTATACCTACCAAATACCTGACATGAGAAAGTAAGATTGGACCAACTGCGCCCATGAAGATACAGTTGAAAGAAAGGTGAATCGAGCATGTTGTGGCCCTTATCAAGGGCGCGATCTTTTGTTGCTACACGTCGGGCATTTGTACTGCTTGATGTGCTCAGCTCTTGCGGGAGTGATCTTGACACACTTGCCATGGAACCATCTCTCGCATAAGTCACAGCAGATCCAGAATTCGTCAGAGGCATAGTTCTCTCCACATGCGCCGCACAAGGTTTCACCGTGCTCTTCTTCATCTTCTTCTACTTCATCCAATCCCTCATCCCCGTCCTCATCCTTTACTTCTTCTTTGGAGATCTTGGCCTAAGATTCAGAAAAACATTAGTTTCATTTGATATGATAATCGGAAAAGGGTCAAACACCAGGAGAAAGATTTCACGGGTTAGAGAAAGATTATTGAGGGCGAAATAATTGTTTTGGATCGTATGCATGAACTTCAATACCAAAATTCCATGGTACTACAAGGTAAAATGACATAATATGGCAATGATAGTATCTACAAATAACAGTACGCGAAGTAATGTGTTAGCCAACGAGTAAGAAAAGTGACAATCATGCCAACAATTTCCAAATAATTCCAAAACCCAATATGAAACAGTAAAGCTTTGTTGCTGGAGCTTAGTTCGTCATGCCTTTTGACTTTTAACCTCTAAGCGTACATAGCAAATTTCATCTACGACTTGGCCAAATCTAGACTCGTTACATGGTTCTAATAAACAAAATATAGGAAAATATTGCAAACGTAAAAAAGATGAATGAAAAATTCCACGTTTTCGGTACAGTATGCATATGAGGACTTTTATACCACTTTTGGGTTTGGCTTAGATTTATTGCCACTATGGTTTGAGACAGATGGTTTGTCCTTCACTTGCTTCTTTGCAACTCCTGTTACAACTTCGAATATCGTCGGGAGATCATTTATCATATTGAACAGGCGTTTTCTGCATCCAGAAACAAATAAAAATAAAACTAACAGTGAATAGTTATAGTTCACAATTGACATCGCAGGTCAATTACTCAAAAAAATACTTACAAAAAAGGAATTAGCATAGATGACATCCCGTACTAACTTAGGAGTTAGGACCCACCCAAACCCATAGTTATTTAGGGTGCAAGGGACACTAAGGCGCAATTGTGTCATGGAGCCATATGCGCAAGGCAACGCGCGCCTCATCAAAGTGAGGCACACCAAGCATGTTCTTTTTTAGAATGTGTATTTATGAAGTGCATTTGACTACGATATTAATATTAATAGCAACAAAAATTATATTTCACACGCTGTTGAACGATAACATAAATAAAAAGCTAATTAGTAATACTTGACATAAATAACAAATAATTTCAACCATCTAAATAACTAAAGCTCTCTTTGTTACTAATGTTAACGGTTTGCGGTTGATAAAGGATGAGGCACTAAAATTATACTTTTTTGAGGTCTTCGGTGCAAATCAGAGGTATATGTAAGTTAATTTCAATTGTAGGGTGGAAACTAAATACAGATTGGGGAATTAATTGCAGCCTTTAGGTTTAGGTAAGGAATACTTAATCGCAAGATTTTAGGGTTAAGGAAAGGCACGTAAATCACGATGATTTACGGTGTGTGTACTGCACTTGAGCTTGTTTTAACAATAAATAAATATTGGGCTGGGCCTTAGGGTTTTATTTAACATAAAACATTGGGTTTTACGTTTTATTTACTAGAGATGTCTGAAGCGCGCATCGCTGCGCTTCAGGCGCAACTTGCCCCCATTAAAGGCGCGAGCTTCAGCACGCCTTTCTAAAGGGCTGCTCCCAGGGACACCTCCTAGACGCACTGGCTGCGGCCCGCGCCTCAGGCGAGCCAGGCAGGCGGCCTTTTACAACTATGTCCAGACCTTCGTAAATGTTAACCTGGCCATATCTTAGAACCTCTTTCTTAAATCATGTGACCTAGGCTAAAACATAATTACAAACGTACCATAACTGGCCTTGTTCATTAGCTAGTCTACCAATACATATATTCTCAGAACAATGATACGCAGAAATAGAAAGAGAAAACAAACAGGTAATTTGTTCAAATATATTAAGCATATAATTTGTCAAATAAACTACCTTATATTGAAGGGAGGGAAACAAATGATTGGGAAAGAACGTGGAACACATGGGAAAACCTATGTCTATAAATTAGTAGGACAGAGTGATATTGCGCCCAAACAAAACTGTCAATGAACCCTAATTCTATATCTATACACGATAATTTCTTCCGCTAGTAACCATCTGCACGGAGACAGCACAAAATAATGACATTATATTGGGCAAAAAATGTAAAAGCATACGAATTTAAAAGTTTAATCAAAACCTACCTGTCAGCTTTATCAAAACCATATCTAGCACCAATATAGAAAGTAACAGAGAGCAGCCACGCGTCACTGTGAACAGCAACAAGAGCTAACCAGTCTTTCTCTTGCATACCATCCCTGGCAAAATTTATGCCTAGGGCAGGTTCCGGAAGCTCAGGAGGAACCTCCTCGGCAGGTAAATTAACTTCCCATAGTTCATTAGGAAATCCATAAAGGCAAAGATTTTCTTTCTCTGCATAATTTCCATGTCAACAGTTACCATATCAATCAGATTACAGATATAAACTTTCCAGTAGCGGAATTAACATCAACTGCTTAATATAGAACAACGCGCAGGCAATCCACAACGGTGAAGATGAACAATGGAGAAAATGCATGTATTCTCATTAATAGTGAGTCAACCATAAAAAACGACAAAAGAAGTATATATACTCAACCAACCAACTAACACACTCTGTTTTTATTTTAACGAACTTGTATCCCACTAAACATAACTAACTGATATATGTTAACTAATATATTAACGAATTTTAACACAAAATAAATACCTGCTAGTCAGGAAAAAAAACTGTATGGAGGAGATATAACAATTGGGAGGAAAAAATCTCCGAAGCAAGGACAATAAACCGTGGCAGAAATGAAGTGACTCATGAACGTGCATTTAAGTAGTAACTATTTCAGTTGAGAATAAACATCTACAACCACCATCAACCAAGAATAGAGCATAGCCTAGACACCTACCCCTTGAGTTGATTATTACCTAATAATCAAAAAAATGTTGATAAGGAAGTTAGTGTAGCCTAAAACCCTTTGTCACGGAGTATCCCAAAATTCCCAGATGCAAAACCCATGCCAAACTTTTATTTACCGCCATCCAATACAACAATTCGTTACATTCTTAAACCCACGCTTCAACCGCCATCTCCCATCACTTAAGCAAGACAACTTTTTATCTTATCCACAAAGTACAGACCCAAAACCCTATTTGAAGTGATAATTGTCCATAAAACCAACCAACACACACACACTAACCACTAAACTAATTTCACCAAAAGAACTCCCCAAAATGCATAAAATCACAAGTGACAAAAAAAAACACGAAATTTTGAGGTCATGAGTAGAAAAATGGCGGTTAAAGAGAAACATACAAACAAGAGGAACATCAAAAAAATACAGTAAAAGAGACCCCATCTCACCAGGATCGCACTGCTGGAAAAAATCTCCGACGTCTGAAAAGGGGAAAAAACAGTTAAAAAAATCCCCAATTTTAGTCATAACAACTAAAAAGGAACACAAACAATCGAACGAGCAAAAACCCTAAACCACAAAAATAGTACCCAGAGACCAAAATTACACACACAAAACACACACCACGCAGTCCACCACACACACCCGCACATGAAAACCGGAGAAAGGACGAGAAACAATACCAGTGGTTAGAGCTTTGATCAAGCCATTCCGCCGGCCCTTGAACTCTCTGAAAACATCCTCAACCGTGCGAGGAACATTATGGGCGCCTCCGTCCATGTGAACACCGCAGTGTGTGTTGTTTCGCCAATCCTTTCAAAAATGAGCGAGGATCCAGGGGAGAGCGGATAGAAAAAGGGGGAAACTTTGGGGGCATGACTGAAATTTTATCCATTGTGTGGGGGCTTTTATAGTATGACTCGGCGAAAAAGAATTTGAGAAAGCCACAAATATGATTATGCCCCTTGATCGATCTCAAGTGCTCTATTTTTAGGCAAGCAAAAGTGATACAGGTACGTGATCTTCTGTGTGTATAGATTCAACTATGTTTTTATATTTATAATAAAAAATAATATTTTATATAAATTATTTAAATAAAATATCAATCTCATAAAATTGACTCGTGAGATTGTTTCATAAAAATTTTTTATGTTTTTTTAATATATTAGTAAGATAGAGAAATATAAATTAAATAATTTTGATTTCATCACCTAATTTTATATATTAAAAATATGACAAAAATTTGTGTGAGACGGTCTCACGGGTCGTATTTTGTGAGACAGATCTCTTATTTGGGTCATCCATTAAAAATTATTACTTTTTATGCTAAGAATATTACTTTTTATTTTGAATATCGGGAGGGTGTACCTGTCTCACAGATAAAGATTCGTAAGAAAATCTCACAAAAGACCTACTCTAAAAATATTTTGAGTTTAACTTGTAATTTGTTATATGATCTATAACAATAAGATCCCGATAACATGTTCATTTATCTATGTACATACTATTGAATTTTAAATAAATATAGAAAATATTATTACAAAAATAAAAGCTTAAAATAATAAAATATTATCTTATTTAAATAATAATTCTAATCAAGTATTAAACAATCATATAAAAATCGTTTTATAATTTTAAATTTTATTATAATATCTATACTATATATAATAATTATATCAGTCATTTTTTAAAAAAAATTCAATTTTTATTTCAAATTTTTTAGCAGAGTACTTATAAAAGAAATTAACTGGATATGCACAAAATGCGTACACACAAGACTACTTTATATAAAAATTATTTAATATCGAAGTATTTTAATGTATTGCGTGCAAAAGAAATACTAATTTAATTTAAATTGCAATTTTATTGTATCAAAACTTTCTCCAAGTTTTTTGTGAGAAAATTGCAATTTAACATTTATCATTTATGTTATCAAATTCAATTTTAGGTTATTTTTCATGCCGTATTGATGTGCAATGCACACACCAACAATCAAAAAATGACTAAAATTGCAAAATACAAAAAACAAATATAGTAAACTAAAACTAAATTTGATAATAATAAATTATCAAACTCGCAAATAATCAAATTTATATAACAAAAATGTAATTTTTCCTATATATGTGTATATATAACAGACTGTGAATATATCTAATAATTTGTTATTATAGTATTCATAAGTTAATACTTTTGAGGTTAATTTTTTTATTATACAATGAAATATTAATAACGGTATGATGATGTTATTTATAATTTTATTATAAATTAATAATATACTATGATCATAAAAATAATTAAACTTACAATATATTGTTGCTTAATTAATTGTTTTTTTCTTTACAAGTCAAACCTTTGTTGTTTGATAGTCAAGAAAGTACAATATCTTCAACCTATTAGCATGTATGGATTTATATTTGGCGTTTTTTGTGCATAATAATAATAATATATTCAATGACAATATTCGCACAAATACAATAAAAATACGACGAGAAAGTAAAAGAAAAAACTCGTGCTAATAAGTAGATCCAAGTTGAAGGACAAGTCGAAAGAGCTAGGAAGTAGCCGGATCATTGAAAAAAAATATACTGATCAAGCCAACCATTGATCTGTCCATGAATTGTGCTTGAGCTTGTGTGACCCACGTGTTGGTCTTATGTACGACATCTTAATATATTAATATGAAAATAAAATATAAAATTGTATATCGAGATTTACGTGAAAAACTCCTAAAAATTATTAGGGTAAAAACCACATACAAGATGAAAAGAATTTCACTGTAAGATTTTATGGTGTATAATCACTCACTGTGTATCCAAATAGAACACATGTCCTCTTAAAATAGGAAAACAAACACCTCACAAATATTATAGAACTAAGCGCTCACTTAAATACTATGAGATGAGAGAAAACCATGAATGTGATGAGAAATGAGGTGAATTGATGTACCTATTTATTGGCGATCTTCCTCGTTTGAACGCAAGAAACTTCTGTACAATTTTCATCGTCTGGACATGGATATGAATTCAAATACGCTACCTAATATAATTAATGTGCAGCCCTACTTTTTTTGACTTTGTACAATTCTCTCACATGATTTGCCGACATTTCTTCCACTTGGATATTTGATTGAGAGTCAAACACATCTCAACACATTCTTTCAATCTTGTAAGTGTTCACTGACATGGTCAGAATATCTGCTATGTTATCCTTTGTATTGATCTTCTGCATATCCACAATTCTTTCTTCTACTACTTCTCGAACAAAATGGAATTGAACTCAAATGTGTTTACTCCTGTAATGAAGAGCTAGATAACTTGCGATGTGCAAGGCGCTCTGAATATCACAAAACAAAATAACATTATCTTGTTTTTGTCTGATATCCTCCACTAACCTTTTAATCAATATTGCCTCCTTACGAGCTTGAGTAGCTACCATATATTCTGCCTCTGTTATAGATAATGGCACAACTGTTTGCAGTTTTGAAACTTAGCACATAACCAATAGTAGATTTTCTCTTATCAAAATTACCTGCATAATCTGAATCGACATAGCATCTGAGTGTAAAATCAGATCTTACATAACATAATGCAGCATTTTAGGTATCCTTAATGTATCTTAGGACCATCTTAACCGTGCTCCTGTAAAATAATTTCATTACATTATCAAATTAAATATTACTAAAATTTAGACATAGCTAATATCATTATCAGAGCATCCGCAACATCCACCACCTCATCAAAAATCGTAGGGTCCACATATCACATACACATTACATTAACACATCTATTCTCTCACATTCATTTTAACATTCACACTCATTATTTGTAGGTCTCGCTGTCCACTCATTCATCTTACTCTTACTTTAAATTAAATATATTCACTTTCAAATTTTTTAAGAAATTTGAATTATTATTATTTTATATTAATAATAATATGTTTTTATATATTTAATACGTAAAATCATTTAATTTTATGAGTGTCATTTATTTAAAATTAAAAAATTATTATAAACTTAAAATAAAACGGTACAACATAATAATTTATATAATTAGTTTTTAATTTAACATTATTTTTTAATTTATTTTATTTTCGAATTTTTTTTTAAACATACAAATTTGAAATTTAAATCAATATTCATCACGTGTGTGGGGCCCGCGTTCAGCGACGGTTTTTGAAAATCCGTCGCAAATAGCGACGGTTTATCACAAACCGTCGCTAATTGTCGAATTTTTTTAAAAAAAAAAACTGACACAGGGGTGTTCATATGTATGAACGTCCCACACCCTCTCTCATATGACGCACACTCACATTGGAGAGTATAACACCCATTTAACACCCAATGTGGGTACCCTCATTACATAATTATGAGTAAATCTAGTGTCGTAGAGACACACACACATACAAGTTAAAATTCAAACCAAAGAAAAAAATAAAGATATGTCGTATGCATATGATGTCTCGGAATCTTGATACTTGATGAAGGGCATAATCGGGTCACCAAGACTAAAAGCTTCGTTGACAATGTCTTGCAGTCGACGATCATAAACAGTGATAGACTCTGTTTATTCCATTATCATGTTTTAAAATTTTTTAGGTTATCGTCCTCAGCTTGGTTCTACGCACACTTTCAGAGTTAAATGTTGTATGTGGTGTTGTAGCACCTAACACAACATGCAGAAAAATATTTCAACACAAAACTTTTCATAAAAAAATAAAATACAAAGATTTATACACAAGTAAACACACTTGTACAGTGCCTCAGTGCAAAAGATTCAGTAGAGAAACGTGTCAGTTTACAAAACTAATACCAGTGAATAAAGAAAAGCTAACTCTGTTAACAAAGTGAGGGAGCAAAGTGCATCCAAAACACTTATCAAATCAAATAACCAAAACTATAGGTGCTGCATTTGTGAAGCCGTAAATCCTTTTGATGAACAACACACTAATCAGTACTGTGATTAGGTGTTGTGTTGGCTTGAGTACTAGATCTCTTCGATGTAAATCTTAAATTCTCGTGTTTGCTCATGCGGCATCTCTCATATCTTCCCACACATTCACAACAACTATATTTGATTATTTATATGCTTTCTTTGCCTTATAGTTTATTCTATAAAAAAATTCTACAGGATATGAAAACAATGTTATTATTAGAAAATAAACTATTTTAAACAATAATATCATCTATAAAGTTCTTATCATAAATATATATGATATAGAAAAACAAAATTCTATGATTTAATAATCACAATATTATCAAGATAAAAAACATAATTAAGGAATAAATTATATTCCTTTCAAAATGAAATGGAAAATGAAAATCTAGTTACATATATTTAGAGATAATCAAAATGAGTTAGTGGGATGGGTTAACCCATAACACGTCTAGTGGCGGTTTGGGAAATCAACAACACAAATCACCTATTTTAGGTAGAGGGGCAGACCGACATGATGTATCAGTTAATTTTATGATAATTTGACTAGTTGGGACGAGTCAACTCGTAACCTACCTCAACTCACCATTAACCATTTGATGGGTTGAAAAATTATCAATTCAACACATCTATTTTGTAAGGCCGGACAGGTTGATCAGACGAATCTATCCCATTTTGATACCTATATCACTCATTCTTCCTGAACGATTGATAAATATATTAGTATTAATCAATGAAAGGAGTCTTAGTAATTAGTTTTGATGTCATAGTGAAATTTTTTTTTTAACCTAAAACAAACTCAATTTTTTTCCTATTTTAATTAAAGGACTAGAAAATTTTAAAACCAAAAATTATTTGATTAATCTGTCATTTGTAATTTTATTTTATTTATTTATTTATAATATATATGTTTTCAGTAATAAAATTTTCAATTTATTTTAAAATATAAAATATGAATTAAAATATATGAATTTATATTATACCAACCATTTTACTTATACAACGTATGGAAAAAATACTATAAATAATTAAATAATAATTAATTAATCGAGAATCAAAACCTTGAACTATGCCACTGGGCCTGGAATCAGTTGTAGATGATTGGGCTTAGTCAATGGGCCATATATCTTGAACGTCTGGTTGGATTTTTAATGGTTTCATTTAGGGTTGTAAACTTGAATCAAACTAAATATCGAAAAATTGAAAATTTATTTAGATATATTTGAGCTTGAGTTTGATTCGAACTTAAATTTTTTTAATTTTTTTGCTTGAATCCGGTTCGTTTGATTTTAAGTTTGGTTCTAAATATTCATATATGTTTGCGAGCCGCTAGAAAGTAAATGCCCGAAATATTTGAAATATATTTATTTATTGTTTAATTATAATATATTAACAAAATGTTAAAGCTCGAGAGTGACTGGTGAATTATAAGACAAAATAATTTGATATTAGATCTGAATTCTAAAAAAGTTTGAAGATGTTCGAGTTCGGTTTGAATTTTATAATTTCTGATATAAATCAAATATTTTCGAGTTGTTTCAATTCGTTTATGTACTTAGTTTCATTAATGGATTAAAAGGTTGGATGTATAATGCAACCGCTCACATTTAATAGAGGACTATTTGTTTTCAGAGGCTTAATTATAATCACTAAACATGATATGTATTAGTGATTTTTGCACGGTCTCTAATTTTATTTTTATATAAAATTTATTGTGTAAATATAACTTTTTGTCATCAAATTTTTTCTTATGTGATTTTCCTTGTAATAATCCAATGTTTATATATATAACATGTTTTTAAAATTTTAAATATTGGAAATTAATATGGTGTATTATTAATTAGTTGAAATAAGTATTTTAGAAAATTGTAGGATATTATGATCAAACGCTTACTACTAGGTCAAAAACTATAGGTGTTAGTCAAGACACAACTTTATTTCTTATACTTGTGGTGCAGAGTGTACCTNGCACTTATGAGAATTAATAAATTTATAATATAGTTATATTCACTAATTTTGATATCATATCTTTTTTATTTAATACCAAATAACTCTTATGTTATGTAATATTACATGCTTAACAACTTTTTTTTTATTTTATTATCAATTAACTAACAAACAAAATTATCTCAATCATATCTCGATCTTATCCAAATTTAAATATCCATGTCATTTCTCGTCCAAAAATTATTATAAAACACTATAAGCTATAACTTTAGTTTTTAGCCTATAAAAATATAACCTCTATGATTTTAATTTTAATGTTTGAGTAGATCTCTTGTGAGACGGTCTCACGAATCTTTATCTGTGAGACGGATCAATCCTACCGATATTCACAATAAAAAGTAATAATCTTAGCATAAAAAGTAATATTTTTTAATAGATGACCCAAATAAGAGATCCGTCTCACAAAATATGATCTGTGAGATCGTCTCATACAAATTTTTACCTTAATGTTTTAGACAAAATATTTAACACAAATTTTGTTTTAATGTTAGATAAAAATGCACACGTCACATGTCATTCCAAGGGGAACCAATTTAATAT
>NC_133322.1:6903902-6946402 GCF_012295235.1 Primulina huaijiensis
ATATATTAGTGATACCGTGCTCATCATTCAGTGAGCGACCATGGGCGCATGCCCATATGGAAGGTGATGTGGCAGCTAGCTGGATTTTTTTTAAAAAAATTTGTTTAACTTCTCTCTAACACAACACTAATGTTTGTTCATGGAATCTGCAGAGGCTTCATCCACCACGCCACCACCACCAGCACCCCCGCGCACAACACCACCACGCCACCGCCACACCACCGCACACAGCACCACACGCCACAGCGCATTCCCCTCCTATCATTGTCTAATCGCCTCTTTCTCTTGGCTCTGCCGTGGATCGGAGTTGCAGACGATGATGATGGTTGTAGATCTGGGGAGTCTCGACGATTCCGGGGAGAGATATATGGTGGTGGTAGATCTCGGTAGGTGCTGGTGACGCCTGAGTTGCTCGGTGGTGGTAGATTTCGGGAGGTGCAGACAATGATATATGGTAATGGTAGATCTCGGGAGATGACGATTCCGAAGAGGGATATTCTCTTGGCTGCGGGAGGCAACGGTGGCGTTGCTCGGTGGGGAGGTGCCGGTTGCGTGTATGGGTTGTTGCGGAGAAGGGAAGTGTGGTGTTCAATGTTGAACGGTTCACATTAAAAGTAATTTTTTAATTTTTTTTAAAACAAAGAACTATATAAAAAAAAAAAAGTGGGTGTAAACTCAGCAGCGCCTACCGAGGTACACACCAAATAGGGGTGAACAATATTTTGGTTAAACCGAATTAATCGATCGAACCGAGCCAATTCGGAAATTCGGTTCGGTTATTTCAGAAATTCGGTTTTTAAGTTTAAAAAATATCGGTTATTTCGATTCGGTTACGATTTTCAAAATTTTGAAATCGGTTAACCGAATTAACCGATTTATTAAATAATATTATTTAATAAATTTTTATTATTTATCAATATATATATATATATATATATTTAAATTTTTAATTTTAAAATTTAATTTGTTATTCTTATTCCCCTTTCACGAATCACAATCAGATTTCCCTAATTCAAATCATACTTCATCCGCCGCCCACCCTTGCTTCATCCGCCGCCCACCCTTGATTTGTTATTCTCCTTCATGGAATTAGATTTATATATATATTTTTTGTGGCCATGTTATGTTATTTTATAAAAAACATGTATTAATTGTGTTCAAACAAAACTTATGCATTTGTGATGTGTGTGATTTCATGTTTTTATGCATTTGTGTCGACGGTAGTGTTCAAAAAAAAATTACATATATAATTACAATTAAATCACAAATTTTTTTAAAAACTAATCGGTTAATTCGGTCGAATTTAATTCCGTTTTCATCGGTTATGAAAATTAATTCGGTCGGTTCGGTTATGGCTNGATACAATACAAGTGGATAAAAAAATTTCAACAATAAGATTAATAGGGAGAGCATGTGTAGCCAAAACATGAACTACTTCTTTGGCGAGTGCTAAACATTTGGCCAGACAATGGGGAACTAAATTATGATAGTATATTCCAGGCTCATTTGATTGAGTAGGTCTCTTGATTTCGCAGATCTTTATCTATGAGATATGTCAATCTTGCTCATATTTACACTAAAAATTAATACTTTTGACATAAAAATAATATTTTTTCATGGATAACCCAAATAAAATTTATTTCTTATAAAATTGAACGGTGAGACCGTATTCCAAGAGTATTTGTGCATTCGATTCACACTGATTTTTTGTATACATATAATAGAATTAAACAAATATTGAAAGTCATAAATTGTCACGACTGGAGATTCTTTATCGTGACCATACGAAATGTAAATAAAACATTTATTACTATTCAATTAAAAAATACGTATATTCTTCAACAAAATCAATACTAAAATCAGACAAGGGATGTCATTTTCTAACTTCTGTAACGTACGTACAAATTTTCTGAAGATGTAAAAGGCGAGCGAGCACATACAAGGCTGAAATAAGTGCAAATTTTTTATGCCAATATCCATGCTTCCAGTAATAGCTATGCTTGTACAATGGTCATCAGCAGAATCCTTGGTGCCATTTTTAGCACTTTCTTGTTTTTGTATAGGGGCTATTTTTGTTTGTAGTATTGGCTGCCGTGGCAAATAGCTCAAGGAGTGATCGCGTAGGTCGATCCTGGAAAAGAGAAGGAGCTTTTCATCCCAAGTTGCACCGAAGATTCTGCAGGAACAGAAGCGAATGTTGATTAAAACATCTATCTTCTGAAGAAGAAATTAAGCATCAACTATCCAATGATACTAAAGCTAATAAATGGGTGAAACTCAGAGTTGAGAACTGGATTCGAAATGGGGTGCTCACCATGCAATGATCATATAGGTGTCCACAAATTATTGTAAAATCTTTTCCAGGACAGAATTCATAGCACTGTGTCAAAAGATATATATAGTATTAACAATGCAATTTAAATTTTATAAAACTCTACTAAATTTCGTATTTTAAATGTTGTACCACTTAATTAGATAGGAAAGTAAAGGAAATTGTAGCTCTACAACAGATATAAACTTGCAAACTAGAGGGGTAGCTGCGGCATGTAGACAAGTAAATACTGTCGGTTTTGCTTCCTAAGAGGAATCCATCATGCCATGGAGCCAAGAGCATCATTCGAAAGTCCAATTGAGCCACCATATTAAGTTAAAGATCACTAGATTATACAATTTGGTTTCACACAACTGTTAAGGTGGATAAAAAGCTTACAAGGTAGCAATGGGATGGATAAACACGATAGAGGAAACAACTCACCGTAAAAAAGTACATTCTTAAAGCTTTAGCTTAATCCTTTGTGACCATTTGAAAATACCAGAATGTATTTGATCTCCTCCTATATCTTCTCCCGTGGCACCTGCTGCTACCTTTATGATATCTTCGATTAAGGCAAAGTTTCCCATTATGTCGACATGAGCACCACTTTGTGTCCCTCTGCCCTCTAAAAGAGTTAAGGGAGGGGCATGATTGTACTCCCTTATGAATGTACGGATGCCAGAAGGATTGAATCTAGTCTTTCCTCGCCAACCTTTAGCACACATGAAGCCAGCACTTAGAACTGGGACTGTTTCGTCTCCATCAACTGAATATACTCCTCCTTTCAGACAAGGGCCTTCGTCTCCACCCTCTGCTGAGGTGTCAATTTGAAAAGGAATATAACACTCGGCAGCAGGACTGAACTTGTACACATATGCTCTTTCTGTAGGGATACCTACTCCATACATCGAAAAGATTTCCATGTTTGGGGCATTTGGTAATCTGCATTAGAGAATGAGACGGGTAAAGACCAGAACAGTGGTCGGTGGATTTAAATATTAAACACAAAATTGGAACAAACTGCTTTACTTAAAATGGTGGGTGTTTATTAAATTTTCATATTTTCCTGGGGGCGTAGAACTCATCCTCGAGAATCATTGATAGTTAAAAAAGGGTGCAAATATCAACCTTCCTGAGGAAATATATATATATATATATATCTGTGTGTGTGTGTGTGTGTGTGTGTCAAACGTAAATCTCCCCGTTCATCAGGACATTATATGCTTCTTGGGAATTGCTGGTAGGCAGGTGTGGCGGTGAGGCGAATAAAGGAAGGGCATCACAGATACAATTATATATCGAGTAAGAGCCTTACTTTGTTTCTAAAGGATTTGACCAGTACTTATAATGATCATATTTTTTGTCTTCTAGATCATCAGCTATTCCATAGGAAAAATGAGCACTGCCACGCTTCATCATCTTAGGTGCAACAAATTGAAGCATATCCAGGATTGAATCTGCACTATAGACTTTATAATCAGCTATAGCTTTGATCCCGCCAACGCCCATATCATGGTACTCTGTCCACACGTCACGGCAGGTAGTGTTTGCCAGATTCTTCCCTTTGATAGCACCCTAGAGATCAGACAGCTTAAAAATGAATTAGGAAGAAAGAAAACAACTCAGATAATGGAAATTCACCATTGAATTCTTAAGGTGTAAGGTCAGCATGTGCAAGGTGGGTGACATTTAGGAACACATCAGCCCTAAAATATTGGATCTTTATTTATAATAAGTCACTGATGTGTATATATGATGAATGCTCACAAGATTAAACAGAGGTAATGGACACTGAGATTAAAGCTAATGTCTATCAGAAAATGAAGATCGCAATTAGGTATTAAAACTCTAACACAGGAGTACTCGAGGAAGACCATTTGACAAAGATATAGACATCTAAGCAATAGATCGACTAGAATATGTTTGAAGAAAATGATTTGTAAAATTGCCTTCTACACATGCTTTAGCATAGATAAATGTGGAGGGGAGGGGAGGGAGGGGAGATTGCTACAAGAATCAATACAAATATATTCTCAAAATGGTCAATATAGGTAGTTGAAACATTACCCTGAAATCAACTCGCTCAATTTCTGATGAATGTAAATTAGACACATCCTTTCCAAATGATATTATTCTTCCATACTTAGAGTGAAAGGAATTGGTTAAATCCTCAGTTCTGTTGTGAGCTGTTGTCTGTCCGTTGTTATCCTTTTTCTTCAAACCACAGTCATAACCTTCTTCTGGAGACCAATCAAGACCACCCCAGATAGTGTCACCACCTTTTGGTATCATTGACATAGTTGAGTCCCAAGTACGAGTCATTCGCATCACATGCTGTAAAGTTTGGAAACCAAATACATCCATGTCCAAAACACCTGGTGCTATAGCCCTGCATATGCAAAAGAAAAGATAAACATCGAAATTTAAATACATACAAATCCTATTCCAACTTAGCTGGAGACAATCACATGGAATACAGTTGATTAAATCTCTCTCTCCCTCCCTCCCTCCCATCTGATAAGCTTTTTGGCGGCAAATTTAAATACCATAAAATATGAGTATCCTGTTTCCATAAGGATCCAAAAATAAAACAGAGATAAAATATCTGAACTCAAATCAAATCTAGATAGGATGCCACAATCTGGTCCTTTAATGGCACGAACTGCATAAAATACTAACGACCCTGGACAATTTTGGACAGTATGATAAAATATTGCAAATTAGAGCTTTGTGCACTTTTGTCCTGCTTTGAGCATACTGATGCTTTCGGATGATAAATTATATAAGACTAACAATGAGAGGCATTCTGGTAACAATAATCTTTGTTTTATAAGGCAAGAAGCTACTTGAGCGAGAGAGATCAATCAAGTTACATCCAATCACTCAATTATGTTCAACATCAAACCTTGCTATCGCAATATCCTTAGCTTCCGCAGAGAACAATCCTGTAACTGCTTTGGGAACACCCAGGAAAGGCCCTCCGATGTTCATCACAGCCTTTATATGCTCAGCACACCAATTTGGTCCGCCGCCACCACCAACCGGCCCTGGTGCCTCCACCCATTTCATGAAATGCAAGAAATACAGAGCTCCCATTGAATGTGGTACAACCACCACCTTTTTGCCACCGCTAGTAGCTACCATGAGCTCTATGTTACTTTTAATTCTGCTAAGAGTTTGGTCTCGAACCTGGTGATTTAACCCAAAAAATATCAGATTCACAAAAGCATCATTGAAAGAGGTGAAAAATCATGGCATATTTTGGTTGTAGAAAAATACAGCATAATACTCATGTATATCAGTAGACAATCGCGAGATTCACAACTCATGACACGTTTCTCATATCTAAAGGAAAGCGTACACAGGCAAAAAGAAATAACTACTCAAATGATTTGTGGGTAGTTGGTTCAAGTCACAGAAACATTTTCTCTGTAGCAGTTGTGAGATTACACAGCGCAAATACCTCACAGACAATAAAACGGCAGGATTTCATGCAAGAGGTACACCCTTTTTCTCAAATTTTAATTTTTAATTACATTAGACAATTCAAAGAATTAAAAGCACCTTGAGCAAAGAAAGTAGCAAACCTCAGTGTTTTGGAATGAGATCCTCCAATCATAGGCAGCCATATACATGTTTTTGTCCTCATACCCAATTCGGGCCAAGTTAGCAATCAAAACAGCCCAAACAAAATAACCCGGTGCAAAGTAATCAGCTGCCACAAGGCCAGAAACAGGCCTGATTTTTATACCAGAGGGATCCAATCCGGTTTCGTTATCCAGTGACATGTGTTCAACCCAGCACAAAGGTCTGCATAGATGGTGGAAGTACATAGTAAAAGACATAAAAGATAAAAATGTTAATGTGGCTTAATTTACCAAGGAAAATTTTAAAAGCATCAAAATATCGAAATATTATAGACCTACAAATGCCTCTTCAACAAACAACGCAAGTATTGTAAAAACAAGGGAACACGATTATTAGTATTACTATGACAAGTGAACATTTCTAATACAGTAATTTTGAGTGTACAAACTGTTCAGAAATTGTAGCATTGTCGACTGCTAATGGGATCAAACAGGAACCGACATGTAAATATGGAATATGAAAAGAACTGCGCAACACTGAAATTAAAGGAGGAAAGGTGAGCTGCTATTCAAATTGACATGCTAGGGTCATGGAACATATTTCGGAACCAAGTATTGAGTTTATAGATTTATACAGCAATGATGGAAGATTTTGCCATCTAAGTTGTATTTTATGCTTTAGAAAATGAAGGAACCCTTTAGCCAGCAGACACACTCCCCCTTGGTAGGAAGTTTCATCCTCATTCTTCATCTTAAGAGTAAGAGACACAAATACTTATGTATATTCATGTTAAACTTACAAAAAAACAACGCCTTGAAAACTTTCTACGCGAATGCAACTTAGAAAGTAACACCTAGAAAACTTCTCCATCCATCATTTTTTTGCCAAAAAACCATTCAGAATTAAAACCTTCAAATTTAACCTACTTTAGTGTCCAGAATTCGTGTCTATATTCAATGTTTCTTACCAGGAAACTCTGAAAAATTCAAAGCATCAGTTTAGATATCATAGCAACCACCATCACCACCAAAAAAAAAAAATTCGTGCCAAATCAGCATGTATTTTTAATCACAGAGTAGAGCAGGAAAATAAAAGCTGTAGTCAGCAGCTGCAAAACATTGTCTAACACCACTATCGGTTTAGAAACTTCCATCAGGCGCAGCAAACACCTAACCCACCATCAAAAGTCACAACTAGACTTCCACCTTCAATACCTAGTACGGTATTCACCGTTCAATAAATCATTCCACAAAAGCAAAGAAGAGAGCTTAAATGCAGCATGAATAAGGTGAAGAAACTTAATACCTTTTGTAGACTTCACCAAAAGTACCACCCCAGAGCCTCTTTCTGAACAACCCCTCAGCACAGGCGTGGCCTTCCCATAACTCCAGCCCACCGGTAACAATCCCAGGGACGAAAACCACCGGATGTTTAGCTCTCAATCCATCCTTGGCCAACTTCACACCTGGAGGATCCGGCAACGGCCCTGTGATGGCCTCCGTTACATACTGCGGAAACGAAGCTGGCATTGCGTTGTACAAGAACAACAAGAACCACCACATCGAGCATATGCACCCAATAAACCAGCAGCAACTGTCCACACAGCTCCATCTCTTCCCCGATTTCTCCGCCCAAGAATGATCGAAACCGCGGTTCAATTCGGAATTCAAATTCACATCAAAATTCGATCTTTGTTCCGAATCATCCCCCTTTCTATCCTTGTTTTCACCCAATCCCGGGTCGGAATTCTGAGGTTTACTCCCTCCAGAACCTTTTCTGCGTCTTAGCGTAGGCATTTATCATCAAATGAATCAATATAATCTCTAACTATCTACAAAAAAAAACATACGGACGCAATAATCCTTGCGCAATTCGATCACTTCAACAGCGTTTTCAGCTGAATCCGAATCAAAAGACAAAATTACATGTAAACACTATATGGATTCAAATTTTTTTATTAAATTCTTCAATATGAACAAACTGAAACCAAAGCAAAATCCTTTTCAGGTAATTTAATTAATCAGATATCAGCTAAATCAAGAAATTAATCGAAAGCCCTAAACCTTACTATGTAGTATGTATAACTACTGCACAGTTGTGGTCTTCGTTAAGTCGTTGCCACGAGGGGGGACGGAAATCAATATGGGTATTGAATATTCCAGTTAACAGAGAGAGAATCTGGCCCGACATATCTGGAATATTAAGGTATGACATACATTTATCTACAAGTTTTATGTTTAATTCTAGGTTGAGTTTGTTTCTAATCTTTATTCGTGAGACGGATCAATCATGTCCATATTTATAATAAAAATTAATATATTTGACATAAAAAATAATAATTTTTCGTGGTTGACCCATATAGAACATTCGTTTCACAAAATTAACTCGTGAGACCGTCTCGCAGGAGTTTTTGTGTTGTTATATTAAATATACGAACGGACACTTATAAAAAATTCAGATATTTAATTTTTCTTTTTTCTCTGTCTTCTTAGTTTGAGTCTGTCAAAGATTGCTCGTTGTAGTTTATTTGATCGACGTAATTCGCAGATCTTTAGGTTTACTGAGAACATATTTAAAAAAATTGTGGTTATGGGTTCTCAAAGTTAAAATTGTTATAATCAGATGATTTCGTCTCAAATTTAGATTTTCGATGTCATGGCAGATACCGTGCTGCAAGCCATCAGCAATTTTACATTTTTATTATAAAATTTAGTGAATATTTTTGTGTATGAAAGATAAAATAATACTGTTTTAAGTAATTATTGAATGGAAAGAATGAGATTGAACTAGAGAAAGTCAAATAACAGTAGGTCTCTTGTGAGACGGTCTCATGAATCTTTATCGGTGAGACGGGTCAACCCTACCGATATTCACAATAAAAAGTAATACTCTTAGCATAAAAAGTAATACTCTTAGCATAAAAAGTAATACTCTTTCATTGATGACCCAAATAAGAGATCTGTATCACAAAATACGACTCGTGAGACCGTTTCACATAATTTTTTGTCGTCAAATAATTAGAAGATTCTTAAACTGTTTAGTATTTTAGTCATAAACGAATTATTTTTAAGTATTATTATTATATATAATTAGCTCGATAGAATAAATTAAGAAATTGATATGGGAAAACACAAACTTTGGAAATTGAAAAAAAAAAATTTACAAAATTATTAATATTCGAAATTATTTAAGAAAAAAAATTGAACATAAAACTTAAAAATTTAAGGTCCGTTTGGACAAGTACTTATAAAATGCTTTTAGAAAAGTGTTTTTTTTTTAAAAATTTTATAAAAAGTTTTAAAAGTTGTTTTAAGAGTAAATATGTGTTTGGACAACTATTCTATAAAAAAGTTTTTATAGTTAAAAATGTGTTTGGACAACAATTTTAGAAAAATAATTTTAAAATTGAAAATTAACTAGATTATGTAAGGGTGGGAGCTAGTACTCATAGACGGAGCCAGAAAAACAAAGTTGGAGGACGAAAAAAATATTAAAAATTTTAGGGAAACAAGAACAAATTTTAGAGAAAAAAATGAAAATAATATAATTATTTATAGCCTCTTACCCCTTTTATAAAAAAAAATTAATGGGAGCAGCTGCACCCACATCCTCAATAATTATTGAGGCTATCTGACTAATGACGCATCTAGAATATTTCTTTATCAAATAAGTTCTATTCAAAAAAGGCTCTCATCGGTTACATGTAATGCAAAAATATAATGGCTATGGTGGGGACGGAGTGACTTTGGAAGGGGCAGAACTTGGGTTTTTTCCCGAATCATCCCAGTTCTAGCGGACCATGGTGTAGTTGGGTTTTTTTTCCAAAATCTGGCAGCTAGTGCATTTCCTATCTTTCGTCAACGACGACGATATATGTTGAAGTACCGTTTTCTCGGACCAAATATGCAATGTAAGTTTAAATTTTTTAGTTTCGACGTTTGAAACATTCATTGAGCGTCTTATGAATTAAAACATCTATAGGATATTTAGAATTGTTAACATTTATATATTTAACGTAGGCTCCGAGTATTCCGTTTTTTAAACGGATATAACATTTTTTGTAAATCTATTTGAACAAAGCTTCCTCCTTTTTTATCCTCTAATTAGGTCTATGATCAGAGACGTGATTCCTTGTTTAGATCGCACTAGATATCTAAACAAACTTTGCGTTGAGTATGGATCGTTGGAGTTTCAGAGATCCTGCGATGATGATGGTCATGAAATTTTTCTTCAAAAATTTCAAGGTGGCCGAATTTTTGTGCGTGGAATGAGAGGAAGAAAATTTTTGGTGAACAAAATCTATGTGCAAAATAATCTTGTTTCATGTGACCCTCAATGAAATATTTATAGAGCTTGATTCCTGTTCACATCAGAAGTCCTTCTCCTATTAGGATTCATAATCTTACTCCCATTAAGATTCTTTATTTTCATTAATTAAAATTTTCATGTTTAATATATCACGTAAAATCAATTCTTGATAATGCACGATATATGTATGTATGTATGTATATATATACATACACATATAACCTCGATCGATGATCATACAACACCGAAGTACTAAGAGTACAAATCTAGTTTATATAATAAAAATTAAAAATTTCAAATATCAATATTTTTATTGATCTATTTTTTTGCAGTTGCTTATTTAATAAACTCATCCACTAAAACAGACAGTTTCACTCTCCTCACTTAATTAAAAGTTAAGCTAACTTTCACAACTTTCAATACATTGAATCCACTTATAAACTCCTTTATAAGCAATTTATTTGATCTCCATCAAACTACAATTGTCAAATTCAACTCTTGAACTTGACTATCTCAACGGAAACACAAAGTCCGATATTTATGTGACCCTAAATAGTTCAGGGATACAGCTAGCTATGGGTTCACAACATCTTGTGATTCAAAATCTTACCCTAATTAGCCTCAATCTTTTCATCAACCCCTTGATCAAAAATGTCAGAACTCAAATCTGATTGCAGCCATCGGATCACGGTAAAAGCGTTTAGTAACATCGCCCAATGATCTTCTATGTATCACTGATAGTGCCTGAAAGAACCTTAATTTATAATTAGCGTACAATACGGTCTCTTCAACTCATATATCTTGATCGAATCTGTAACTATTGGTATATCGATAGATGCATATAAATTCGATAACGATGTGATGTATCTTTGAGTCATAACAGTAACATGATATGTGAAAATGAGGAAACACATTTTCAAAATGCACACGTCTTATACTCTCCAGAGATTCTTTACACGATTAACTCATTAGATCATATAGGATACCTTTGTCCGCAGACAAACGATGAATCTCCAACTACAATGTATCGACTCCTACATATTTCGAAACTACAACAAACCTCGCCACTTGATGACCTTCAATGAAGTCGTTAAACAGATCAAAATGCATGCTAGTACGTAGAGCCTTCATGTTGTCCCGAGTCAAAAAAGCTAATGGTGTACAACCATAACCGCATACTATTCCACTCGATAAGTAATAATCACTTGGACAGTCCGAGAGAGGGTTGTTCTGTGCATCATCATATTATCACTCACCTGTATAAATGGACATCTCCATGCCCTTGCCAATGAAGCATGACGTTTACGTCATAGATATTAGTCTCAAGCGATCTTTATCCTCATTTTAGGCAACTGATTCGACTATAAACCTGTTTAGAATATATGAAATACTTTCTAATGAGTTTCATGATCTTACTCACACTGTCTCATGGTACATTAATTAGTACATTCAAGGATTTTATCTATGCAGCTTACATGAGTGTATAGATAAAGTAAATATAAAAATTGGATAAAACTGTAAAATGTTATTAAAATAAAGATTGTTCTTATATAAGAGTCAATAAAGCTCAAACCACAAGTTGGCTCGTCGGGTACTTACTCTAACAGTATATTGTTGGCGTGGAGTTTTTGTCTTCCGGAAACGGGGGCGACAACGGATAGAGAGGAAGTTGGGTGATCTCGTGTGTGAAAAATGTTCTGAATGTATATATTCCAAATTTGACTACATTTTTTTAAAAATTCAAAACTTAAATTAGGTACTTTAAGTAGATCGATCAACCGTTGAAACAGTTTTTGTATGTTAATGACGTCTTTAATAGAGAGAGAACGATTTTTAGAGAAAAAAATTTGCTAAAATTTTAGGGACAATTTAATAATTCCTATCATTAATAAGTAGCCGAGAAATTCCGATTAAAGTTTTCTATATATTTTATTATAAATGACACAAAAATTAACGACAGAATTAATAAAACCGTAGCTACTAGCCACATTTTATTGTAGTTACGCATGAAATAAAATTGAGATATATAGTGTATGCAACTTGTGAAAAATTGATTTAATATGTAGGGCGATTAACTGGTGTAATAGTTACAATAAAAATATAAAATAGTATAATGATTGCTATAAAAAAAAGTAAAATAAGTGGGCAACCATTGTATTTTAGATAGTGGAGTTAAAATATAAATAAATACAAAAAACAATTGAGAGAAAGATGTGCTAAGATATTTGGATTTTTGACTTGGAAAATATTTTTTTTCCTATTATATTAATTTGTTTCATTATGAGTTTTGGTTCATTATGTATTTAAAACTTTGTTTTGTTACAATAACTTCGGTTGATTTTGGCTTTTAATCTTATTTTTTCGGAATATTGATGTTTAATAAAAAAAATACTAATGTGTAGGGCCAAAAGAAGCTAGTATGACATTGAAAATTGCTTAATTATCTAACGTCACATTGATAAGTTTATCAAAATAGCAGAAAATTAAAAATCAGTCCATTAAAAATAAATTTTGAATAATTAAGGGATAAAAACCCAACATTAGGCAAGTTGTGGATTAAATAAGTTATTTTCCTTTTTGATGTTGATGCAACGGTGGTGGGATCTCTGCATGCACTTGTCAACAAGTTTTGTTTGTTTGTTTGAAGTACAAACGTGATATTATTTCAAACTAAGATATAATGTAATTGTTAGTATTACTTACGGGATTTTAGCGTGGATTCGATACGTATTTATCTCGGAAAAGAAAAATACAAAAAAATAACTAAATCTATCTAAATAAATTAGAAAAACTACACTCTATCAGCGTGACTCGTAATTGAAATCAACAAGTCTCAAGGTCTCAAACTTGTTTATTGAATCAGCTTAGTTTTCAAAAAAAAAATTCTAAAATTATATAATATTTACCATATAGTATGATCTCAAATATTTTATACGCATCGTGTACCAATATAATCAAGATAGTTTTCAAACAATTTAAAATCGACATATTAGAATCAAAATAAAAGTACTATTCGCAGATTATTTTGACCGGACGCAACTTATTTTTATAATCTTACTTATCATCATTTTTCATTAAATTTTTCAGAGAAAATAACTTTTTGAGTCCATGAACTTTTCATATTTCTGGTTTTGATCGATTAAGTTTTCAAAATTTGATTCCAATGCACTATATATGATATTTTGACTTCCAGCCATATTTCGTCTTGGTGTTGAAATAACATCGAAAAATATGACATAACACCAAAAAATGATGACGTTAGTCCGAAAAATGGTGATGTATAATAAATAATGCAATTGGATAAAATTAACCGGAATTAAAAGTTATTGTAATATCAAAACTAAAATTTGAAATTTAATGAATCAAAATTTAAAATTTGACAGCTGAATGGAAAAAATATATTTTTCCCAATTGCTCGAGATAATCCGGATGTAGCAAAAGGAAACAAAAATAAAAAATAAAAGCAAAAAGCAAAAAAATAAAAAGGAAAAAGAATGACCTAAAAAAGCCAAGCCTAAAACTATATATTATATAATATACACATGAAAGCAAGCCATTTTGAACTCAGCGCCTTTCTTTCCTTCTTCACCAAGTACCTATTCTTTTCCACTCATCGCTTATTCTATTTAAATCAACTTGGCATCTTCCATTATGAGTTGATTCTAAGAAAGACATAAGAATTCCGATCGCATGCATGTCAAGCTCGCGTGACTGCTCGTCGGAGGATGTTGAAAAGCACAAGAAACCCGCCGAAAACCTTTCTTCTCAGGTCAACGAATGATCATTTCGTTCATCTGTTTGCTTATTTTAATCTACGAAACGTGAAATTTGATCGGGATTCATTTATGTTCCTGTTTCTCAGATCAAGCGCATAGCGTTGATTGCGTACGGTCACTGTACTCCATGCAGGAGACACCCGGCTGAGCTGCAGCTGAGGAACGGAAGCTTCAGTGCTGGTGTTGAGTTGGACGAATTCCGGAGGTCGAATTGTAGCTCTACGGAAGGGAAAGTGAAGGGAATTTGCGGCGGTGGGGGGATACCGGCGGTGGCCAACGATCGACGGGTGAACCCGGTGGTGTTCGAAGAAGAGAGCGAGCCGAAGGAGTGGGTGGCTCAGGTGGAACGTGGTGTGCTAATTACTTTTGTGTCCTTGCCTGGAGGCATCAATGACCTGAAGCGAATTCGATTCAGGTGACTATTTTGGTAATTCATAGGCATGAATGTCTTCTTTTTTAAGAATCAAATTATAATTCAATAGATACCTAGAAGTATCTTATTTTCCGCATATATATTTTTCTTGTTACGATCACATTACAGTATAGTAATTTCTCCCAATTTCATGTAACGTTATCCGTTACACTAATAATTGATTACCACGTGCAGTGGCGGAGCCACCTTATATGACACCTGGGTACTCGAGTGGTCCAATTTTTTTTTAATTATATGTAAATTTTGAATTAATTTGATATTAGTCCGTCTAGATCAATTTAAAATATTAAAAAATTTTAGACTTTAAAATTCTAACTCGGGTGGAGCCATATTCCCGGCTCCGCTACTGACCACGTGTATCAAATTTCACCGAAAAAGTTGCAGAGATTGTTTCAATAATGCTATATTCTAATAATAACTCCATAACTTTTCGTAGTAAAGAGATGTTCGACAAAGGGAAAGCCGATAAATGGTGGGCTGAAAATTCTGAAAATTTGATGGAATTATACAATGTGAAGAGACAAACATTACTACACGGACCAAATGAATATTGCACCACCCCGGTTTCATCGGATAACTCGATGCAGTCCCCATCCAGTAGTAATCTTTGTGGTATTTTCTCAACTACTCGAACCAGTCTCCCACATGATTCGGTGTCTGAGTGGGTGGAGCAAGACGAGCCCGGTGTATACGTCACTATACGAGCTATACCCGATGGCAGAAGAGAACTCAGGCGTATCAGATTCAGGTTAGTTTTTTCAACACAAAATATCTGCCAGGATATATATATGTATATGTTTTGAGTTTGAAATTTTTCAGGCGAGAAAAGTTCAGGGAGAAGGAGGCGAGGCTATGGTGGGAAGAGAATAGAGAAAGGATTAAGAAAAAATACTTGTGATTCAATTCAAAATGGACAAAGTTAGTGCTGATCGTTCATGATGGAATCAGAAACATCAAGCCAGTTTAGTATGGAGGAGAATATTCAACGTATTAATTTGAATNNNTATATATATTGGAAGTGGGAAAATTGTATAATTATAAAAAGTTTGAGCACAAAATTTAAAAGTGCTCAATAAAGGGTCACTTTTCATCGCACTAATATATAGTCATGTTCAAACTAGCCGAAACTCGAGCATAAATTCGAGCCAGGGCTCGAGCTCGAGTTACTAGAAAAAATTATTTCAGTCGAACTCGATCGAACTCAAAAACATTTATTCAATTGAGTTTGAACTTTTAATTATTTTTCAAGATCAAATTTTAGTAAACTAATGTTATTGGATTAATGGTGTGACACTATACGCATGCATGCAAGAAAAAAATCATATTAATTCGTAGTCGACATATGGTTTGAGAAAAAAATTATTAACTTAATAGGCATCCGAAATGATACTAGAATTAAATAACTTTTATCATCAATTAAAGAAAGAATAATATTTATCTCTTAAAAAAAGGTTTATAATTTTGAGTTAAAATATATATTTATTCATAATTGAAAATTTTAAGTGAATGATTATGGAAAAAATGCGACATTAAGATAACAATATACGGAAATAAATCGATCGCTAATAATTATATTCCTAATTGCACGAATTGTCTTTATCTAAATTGAAGAAAAATCAACTTTTGGAACATTATGGAATAATAAAAAAAAATTTCCAGAACAAAATTATATGATATTATTTAAAGCTCCTTCGAGAGTTTAAATTATTTTATATGATAATATTCCAAAATATACATGATATATTGCGATTTTTTTAATGATGATGTATATGTCGTCGTTATTTTTCGATGTAAACTAAGTAAATTTCGAATTAACACCGTAGCGTACCAACCATATACATATGACACATATATTGTGATTATTGGAACCAGATGGACTTTGATTTATAAAAGCTGGCAGGTGAGGGCAATAAGTTTAAATGAAAGAATAAAAATATATTTGAATCGCTTCTATGGATGAATAATAAATATAATAGGTCTTGTGTGAGACGGTCACACAAATCTTTATCTGTGAGACGAGTCAATCCTACTGATATTCACAATAAAAAGTAACACTGTTAGCATAAAAAGTAATATTTTTCATGGATGACCCAAATAAGAGATCCGTCTCACAAAATACGACCCGTGAGACCGTCTCACACAAGTTTTTGCCTAATAAATATATATAAAAATTTTTGTGAGACGATTTTGTTAGTCAATTTTGTGAGACATATATTCTATTTAGGTTATCTATAAAAATATTAATTTTTATTATAAATATGGATATTGGATATAGAATAAATATTTTGTATGATATATCAATCGGATCATATTTAACATTAAAAAAAACATTTTTAATATAAAATATAATATTCATAAATTGAAATGGATATCAGTCACATGTCATTAATTCGACTTTCCAGTTTACCCGAATCAAGAATCTTTACAGATCTTCAAATTGAATGCGCCGCCGCCAATAAAATGCTCTCTTCACCTTCGCACCAAAATCACAGTCCCCATTTCCCGATTTGTTCTCGTCAAATATCTTGCTTCTCTCCCGAAATTCGTTTCCTGCCCGCATTATTATCCTCCAGAAATCTCGACCGCGGCAGCATTTCCATCTGCAAAAGGACAATTATGACCAATTCCAGCGGTGCAATTTCATCAGTAGCAATGGGGAAAATGGAGTCCTCATTCAAGCCAGAGGGAGCTAGAATTCCTCCTGAAATTCCATTGTCTATACCTCCTATCACCAAAGTAATGTTTCTGTTTCATTTATCTATCTTCTGTGTGTATTATCTGTGTTCTCTTTAAGTGCAGCGATATTGGAAAATTCGTGTAAATTGTATATCATTAGCACGATTGAAAATTTTTTCCTTTTCTTGCTAACTGCTCGGGGTTTGAGCTCCTGGGTACCTGTCAAATTATTCATGAATTGTAAAGAATCTGATCCGGCGAGTTGTTTTGATAGACTTTATTTTTAGTTAGTAGCATAGATAAAAAGCACGCAAATTTGGGTTTTTTTAATGGCACCTACCTCTTCATTCTGTTTATAGAATTGTTTTCTGTTTTTTTTTTGTTTTTTTGTTTTATCAATGTTTATAGAATTGTTGGTTTTGATACATTTTGTTAATTTTTCTGCAGTTTAAAATCGCACTTTGCCAGTTATTAGTGACCGCTGACAAGGAACGAAACATTGTGCATGCTCGACAAGTAATCGAGGAGGCTGCAAGGAAGGGTGCTCAACTGGTTCTTCTTCCTGTGAGTAGGAATTATGAAGATATAACATTCGTCTTCTTGGATTAATTATTTGCTTATTCTCTTATATTTGCCATTTTCTGCGCATATTTATGTGATTTGAGTTCACTGAAATATTTAAAAATGACCATGGAAAGGAAGTCTCAACATCATTGCATATCATTTTGGTAGCTGTGCTATTTAAAACTCCACCTTTTATACACCTAAACTAACCTTTATCATTAGGAAGCTCTCCAGATCATCTTTTCCAGACATATAAATGATTGATTAAGTAGCCGTATGGCTCAATAGCTAACAAAATGCTAATTCTTTTTTTAACGTCTCTTCTCTGTCATGACAGGAAATATCTTTATGATTAGGAAGTTTTCCAAATCATCTTTTCCAGACATATACATGATCAACTAAGTAGCCGTATGGCTCAATACCTAAAAACATGCTAATTCTTTTTTAACTTTTCTCCTCTGTCATGACAGGAAATATGGAATAGCCCATATTCAAATGATTGTTTTCCAGTATATGCAGAGGATATTGATGCAGGTGGTGATGCGTCTCCTTCGACTGCGATGTTGTCTGAACTTTCTCAGACTCTGCAGATTACCATTGTTGGTGGGTCAATTCCTGAAAGAAGTGGTGATAGGTTGTATAATACGTGTTGTGTCTTTGGAACGGATGGAAAGCTTAAGGGTAAACATAGGAAGGTCTGAGAATTTTTTAAAGAAATAATCCACGTGATTTTAATATCAAATGCACTCATTTGACATTGATATTCCCGGTCTCCAGTAATTTCAGGAACCTGTTGTTATTTACAGATTCATCTTTTTGACATTGATATCCCCGGTCAAATTACTTTTAAAGAATCAAAGACACTTACAGCAGGGGAGACCCCAACCATTGTGGACACAGGTTTTATGTGCTTTCTTTGACACATAATGAAAATCTTCATACTATATTTGAAGCATATTTAGGATTGTTTTGGGTGTTTATTCTTGAAGGAAAGGATATCATGGTAATTGCTAATTGCCAATTGATTAAGAAATATGTTTTTTTCCCCGAAGAATGAAATGATGATGCATCTCAGGTTTTTGTTACTGCTCTTGGAATATAATTGGTGCCTGCTTTTGTAGATGTTGGTCGTATAGGTATTGGCATTTGTTATGACATCCGATTCCAAGAGCTAGCAGCTATATATGCAGCCAGAGGTTCGGTTTCTTGTTCATCTATCAGTTGTGGTGTTGATGCTTTTATTTTGCTTCTCTAGTTAAATTTTCAAATTGATTTTCAAATGTTAAATTTGATAAATTAGTGATGAGTATTTTTCACGAGTATAGTTATATTTTGAAAAAAAGAATGTGACACACTTGCCTACATGTATGATGCTATGTTGGCACGTATACCTGATGATTTATGGGACTATAATACCTGAAATTCTTATCCCAAGGGATTATCAACTGTTATATAGAATGTAGGCCGTGATATTCAATCCTATTTATGAATGACCTAAGCATTCATTTTTGTACGTACCTGATACTAGAATTTGCGCTATTGGAAAGAAGAAACTTGTTTTCATCTATAGCCCTGAAGCACGCATAATCGTGGACATAACTTGAATCATTCAAGTCTCAGCAAGCATAATTCATGGACAAATATAATTTTTTATTATAATACAATCACGATTTCTCTCTAGCATCATATTCTTTGTTCATTCCTTCAAATTTGTCTTCTTTTGTGTTTTTCTCTATCTTAATGAATTCAGTGGAATAATCTTCCTTTGCTAGTTTTCTTTTCTCTTATTCTTATTCTAATTTATATTCCTTTATCCATTGAATTGCATAAAAGTAGCATGTTACTTTAATTCCTTTAGACTCTTTACTTGAATGGTCTCAATATAAAGAAATCATCCATTCTTATTAATATGACATTAATGTTTCTAACTGGCCATTATCTTGTTATATTATCAGGTGCTCACTTGCTTTGTTATCCTGGGGCTTTTAACATGACTACTGGTCCCTTGCATTGGGAGTTGTTGCAGCGGGCAAGGTAATATAATTTCGTTGCTTGTGTCTAGATTAGAGCTGTAGCCTAGGTAAATATTAGTCTAGAATTTTGTTTTCAGGGATTATCACATTGCTTTAAATTATTAATATTGCTTTGGTCGTGTTTCACATTGCTATGCTTACAAAACGGTTGCAGCCAATAGTTTGATTAAACATAATCTTCTATGGATGGAAATTCAACTAGTTGAAGGTGGGAATTCCTTTATAGTCTAAACTGAAAAAGTCATCGAGCAATTCCTATGCTAAAAAGTTTGATTCACTCTCTGTCACTAGTTTTTCCATGAGTAGTACCTTTCGGGGTAGTGTTATTTAAGGATTCCTTCTTTGACAATGTTTTATGTTATCTGATGTGATTTTATTTCGTTTGTATGAAATATGAATCCAAATACTTGAATATCTGTCATATTGTTTTGAATACATGAAATAAGATTTGATCTAATTGCAATACTTGCTATTTGAGAGGGTATGATTATAGGCGCTTGATGAACACTTCTTGACATGGTCACTGGCTTTTGTATGTTCTTCATCCTAGAAGTTATTGTTTTTTTATACCGACATTTTGGCCACATCATAATGAGTTGTTCTTCAATCTTTCTTGTCTATCCATTTTATATTATAATTTCACTAATAAAACTCTATTGACATTCATGTTTGCCTTTTGATCTTCAGGGCAGCAGATTGTCAGGTACTCTCTCCCGCATTTTTTACTTTCTGAAATGGCTTATCAGCTTCTGGTTTGAAAAATGCAACTACTAGATGGACATTTTCCATTATTTTCCCTAATGTAGTATAGCCTTTCAATTTTAAAAGGAAACATGAAACAGTTTACCTGAAGACCTAGATCCTGTACTTTGATGTTGGATCCTGGAGAGTAAAATTTTGTGCTTAGAACAATGTCAGTAGATGCTTGGGAATAAATTTGTTTACGCCATGATAGTAGCCTATGTATTGTCACTTAATACATTTACTTAAATGCGATGAATCGATGAGCACATTTAAACTTGAACCGTAACCAAAAAAATATATTAACTACTTTTTAGTGAATCAAGTTACTGATCCAACTTCCATGGTATTTTCTTCTCAGTCATGGAATTGACCTTCCGCAAATGCAGTATATTGCATCTTATACTTTACCACTGCTGCTGGTCTGACAGCTTTATGTAGCAACGTGTTCGCCTGCTAGAGATACTGGTTCAAATTATGTGGCTTGGGGGCATTCTACTCTAGTTGGGCCTGTGAGTATTCGTTTAATATTGGCTGAAGTTCTTTCAGTAATTTGATGTTACGCGGAAAAATGGTCTTCTGTTAAATTTTCCTATGGAAATCCTGAAAAAATGGTTTCCTTTATGGAATTTCTGTGAACACTATGACAGTTTGGCGAAGTGCTTGCCACCACGGAACATGATGAGGCAATCCTTATATCAGAGATAGACTACTCAGTTACTGAGCAAAGAAGGTAAGAATATGTTCATGGACTCGCACGTCAGTAGATTTAAATTATTTTTTCTTATTTCCTTTTAGTGCCTGAGTATATATGTGCGTATGTATATATTTTCTATTGTGTCTTCATTTTAACCTTGACAATCATACTCATTATGCATCCCGCTGTATATCGTCCTGAAATACTAGTATATTGTATTTGAACGTAATTATGTCAATCCATCCTTTTTGCCCATTTTTCTTTCTTGATTCCTATAGAGCAGTTGGGATTTAAATATGAATTAATCCATCTCTCGATGCAAGTTTAGTTCATTGGCGTTTATTGTTGGGACAAGTATTTGAATTCAGTAAAAAGCCTAATAAAATTCTGACCTGTGAACAAATTTATAGTCCAGATTTTAATCATGACTTTTGATTACCCATGTCGATTTTACTTTTGCAGAAGATACCTTCCATTTCAGAAACAACGCCGAGGGGATCTTTACCAGCTAGTTGACGTTCAGAGGCTGAACTCCACAAGAACCACTTGACAACCATTTGTTCACATGAACCATTTGAGATAGCTGGTAATGAAAACATCAGATTCGAAACATTTAGCCATTTCCTTCAAGTTTAGGCCGTATGATGCCCGTTTTCGGTTATTCTTGTGGCCTTTTTCTTTGCTGACCGTAACACACATAAGTTACTTACGCAAGAACTGCTGGAAAAAAAAAGAATGTAATAAATATTTGTAATTTTTCTATCTTAGCAAAAGCTAAGTAGTTAAATATTGATGCAATTCTATATCTTAGGGAGTGGATCAAACAATATCGCGTTTCTAATATTTGCTCATAAATCACTTTCTTTTTTGGGGGACATGTAGATTCGAAATAAAGGGTATCCCAAGGCCAACAAAAAGAGCCGCTTGTTGGCCACTCTGACTGAGTCTGTACTCATGCCAACCGCACGCGTGGTAATGCAGCTTTAACAACCGCCACTATTCTATGTTTCACTTCACACTTACCTACAAAGTACAAACATTTCGAGTGTCTTCTTTTAAATCCTACATATTCACACATATATTTTTTCTTTAAGAAAATATAATAGATGTCGAATCATGCTAGTTCTGGCTTTATTTGTTCTTCCGTACAAATTAAGAAAATAATCGAAAAGTAAAATTCACAAAGAGATGTCGTATTTTATCTTTATTTAATTCATTTAAAAAATAGTTTTAATATTTTTCAATACTTAGTTAACAAAAATATATTAGTAAAAAAAATTAAAAGAATGTTATTAAATATAAATTTTGGGTTATATACTTTGAGATAATTGAAAAAGAGAAAGAATCTTATATAATTGAGATGGGAGTAGTATTATACAATGTTTTAAAAGTTATATTATTATATTGAGATGAGAAAATTAAGTAAACTATGCCTTTTTCGTAGAAAAAAGTGGTAAAAGAATACCATAATCACCATTGTAAAGGTACATTACACGATATTTGGTACATTTCAAATATAACAAGATATTCACGCTACCCGCGATTCGAATCGGATGCGTGTGTGTGTGTTTTTTTTATATATATTTTTCAAGAAAATTTGTATGTAAAATTTGATTTCTATTTTTCAAAAATAATTATATTCATTCCTCATATTATATATGACATAGTATTTGTTTCTCTCCAATTATTTTAATCCATGATCCAAGCCGTGGCATTTGGCTTTTCTCCTTTTCCCCCATTGCTTTATTATTATTTTTTAATTTCTTTTTTCATGAAATCCTACTGCCCTTTTTCCCCCTTGCTCTTCTAGTAAACATCAAGAATCTTGTCACCTATCATTCCTTGTTCTTTTTATTTTCTATGACTTCATGTACTCACACACATTCAAGTTCTTTACTTTCACATGATTCTCCTTTCCATCCCCTTTAAGTGTTAATAACTTGGCTGAATGCCTGAATTCGCACTCGTGCAACAGAGCTTTGTGTTAGATAACATGCAGCAGTCCTTTTCTTCGTCTGTACTCGATGCTATGTACCGGTCTATGGACGAATCGAGACGAGCCGGCGATGAGCGACAGGAAGAAAAGGGAAACTTTGTTCACAGGAGAAACAATTCTGCACAAGTAGAGGAAGAAATCGAAAGCCTCAGAAGAGCGATCATTGTCGAAAAATGGATGCAAAGTCACAGAAGCAGCACCATTTCCACGAGGCATTTGCCATCAAATTCAGGCTCATCGACAGATTCAAGCATTTTCTCATCTTCGGAAACGGACTCCTCGGCTTCAAGATCCACCCCAAAATCATCATTTTTCCCAATTCAGAAGCCCAAACAAGCTCAAACTCAACTCGTCGACAAGCCTGAGGCTACACCAAAGCGTGAAGGGCGATTTACAAAGACGAAATCCAAGGCACTGAAGATATACGGAGACTTGAAGAAGGTGAAAGAGCCCGTTTCACCGGGAGGTAAACTCACAAGTTTCTTGAATTCCATCTTCAGTCCAAGAAACCTGAAGAAAAATAATCAGAGCCTGGAAGAATGGAGCTCCATGAGGAAGTCAAGATCCATGAAGGACACGAAAACAACCTCACTTTCCTCAAGTTTAAGCAAAAACCCGTCTTCCAAAAGTAACAAATCCAAGAGATTAGTTAGATTCTGCCCTGTTAGTGTCATTCTTGATGAAAATTGCCAACCCTGTGGACAGAAAAAAGTACACGACGACGAACATTCAGTCAGCGCCTCCATGCCTAGTCATGTTGGTAGCCAGTTCATCAAGAAAAATATCGATAGTTTTCGAGTCTACGAAGGGAAGAATACTAGACAGAAAGAATTTAGAGAGTTCCATGAGTATGATCAGTGTGAATTCGATGATACAAGTTGCGCAAGTTCCGATCTTTTCGAGCTCGAAAACATAGGCAGGGTTGGGATTGAAGCCTATGAAGAAGAATTGCCAGTTTATGGAACTACTGACATTAAAATGAATCAGGCGATTGCTAGAGCAAATTCACATTTATGATCACTCATTTAGTCTTCAAGCATCTGTTTAGCTTGCATTGACTCTCTCTATGTGAATGATTTAACAAGTTATTTGCATTCCAATTGTTCTAATTTTCCATCTATCCCTATGCAACATTAGTTACATGCAATAGCGTTTCGCTCGTGTTAAAACCGTCGCATAACATGAAGTGCTGTATATCGATCTATCGTAAAATTATTTGTATTCGACAAATTATACTAATTGAGTACTAGAAAGTATTTGATCGTCCAAAGACTGATGAGTTTGGAATTTTCCTATCAAAATGTGTCGTGTACATGGGATTTAAATGACTTTGAATGTGACAAATTTTACATAAAGCTTGGTGATTACTTTGTAGAGTGTAAAGCACTTGTTAGTGTCACGAATTCTTTGAACAGAAAGGAAGAGAGGTGAAAAACGTGATCGAATAAAGAAAGTTATGAGGATGCTGAAAATTCTTGGTTCCTTTGGATTCAAGAAAATATTATATGATTTTGATTTGAATATTGTTGCAATGTGGACCATGATTCACCTCGTTCATGTGCCATTCCCCATTCACACTTTCTTTATATAATATAATATATAAAAATATTTATATATACTTTGAGATATGTCTGAATTAGTAAAATAGACGAACGTTTGATCAATGGTCTAATTTATCGGTTCGAACCGGATTTTTGACCTAACAACTAACAAAGAGGTTTGTTTAAAGTGGTATATAGCTGGGGAGAACAAAAGTCTTGCAAAAAGCTAGAACTCCATTATGTTGTCTACTAAAAAACTTGAAACATCCAAGCAAAATTGTCAAAGCACCACTACCAAATAAGATACTTACAATAATAATCCACTTGAAAACAATCCCAAACAAATCAAGGGCCAAAATATTATTCTTGGACAAGTTGATGACTTATATCTCAAATGACATTAAGATCTCAAATTTGGTCGGATTTGAGATCCAATTATAACAAACTCCTTCCAATTAAATAAAAGCATTGTCCAATAAAAAATTAAGTGGGGAATTCGCCAAAAAAAAACAATTGAATTAATTTGAACAACTCTATTTTATAATACACAACATGTCATTGTATTTTGTTTTCTCTTTCCTTCAAAGGGAAATAAAAGAAAAAAAATTAAACCCTTTTCACACATAAATTTATAGAAAATCAATCTCAATAATTGCCAAGAACACTCCATAATATTCATATGTGGAGTAGAACTAATTCATTGTAAGTTTATTATTGAGGAGACATGATCAAATATAATGGTAGCTGGATTATATGTCTGTCAAATGACCAACACAACTTAATAAAAACTTTATTAAGTGGTACAAGATATCGGGTTCGAATCTTAATTATCAATTAATTACTTTATGATATATGATGATATAATTGATCGTGCCACTAAAAAATAAAATGAAAAATTATGTGAAAATGGAGGCACTAAACATATAACAAGCACAAAAATTAGGATATATATATACATATAAAGGTTGATTAGGATACCATCTCTTGTACCATTTTCAAGCCTACTACTCAAATAAATTGAAATTATATTTATTAATTCGGAAAACTAATATATATTTACACATTTTCAAAGTTTGGTCGGGGTGTGCATATACTAGCAAACAAAGGGTTGGTTTGGTCGGATCAAAATTAAACATTGACGGCTATCAAAAGAATTTGATTTTTATGCTAGAATTTTAAAAAGTGACAAATTTCTTGGAAATTTGGAATATGATAAGAGTAATTGTAATACTTGTCTTTGTTATAATTCCAATGATTCGATGAAAGCCAAAAATATGAGAAAACAATTAAAATTCTTGTGGTCGCATCTTTGAAAGTAGGTTTACCTTTCAAAATAGAAGGGAGCAAAGTATCAATCTTTGTAAACATATATGAACTCACTTGAGGTAAACATAGGGGGAAGGTCATGTTGGACTTAGAGCATTTTGGCTTATTGGGTTTGTTCATTTTGAATGGAATATTAGACAAGCAAGGTCTTGATAAGTAGATGGTAAGTGAGAATGTCCCACATAAGAAAATAATAATAACATTAGTGAGCTTATATTGAGTTACATTTTGTAATAATAGTATTAATGAGCTTATATTGAGTTACACTTTGTGAATGTGTAAGAATGATTTGTCAATATGCTCTCTCGAGCACACCGGCGCAGAGGTGTAAATCATGGGTTCGATTTGCACTGAAAAAAGCTTGACTTGTGTACAAATATACGAGCACGACCTGGGTGCGTCAAATCATGAAAAAAATCAATTCCAAGCATATTTATACACACACACACACACACACACACATATATATATATATAAAAGGTTATATCCTCTTGAATGAGTTCCCAGACTATTAAGGCCCAATATGTGTTTTAAAATCCAAAAACAATAAGTTGAAGGCCCGGCCCACATTGCGACCAAACGGATCTTTAGTCGGCCTAATTATCTAAGATTTTGCCACGTGTCCTACAACTGTAATCAATATCTGATCGTTGGATCGAGAAATGAACAAAGTGGAGCAACATCTTCTCCGCGTTCGTTGATTTCCGCACATATTCGCATCTCCAACCGCGTTGATGTGTGCAATTTTTTTTGGTTAAAAACCCCCTTTTTTTTTGACCGATTAATCATTTTGAAGCTTCGTGTGATTCCGACCGTAATCGGGAAGTTTTTTTTGCCGGAATCGATCGACCAATTTATCATACATCGCGATGAGTTTCCTGTTTGGAAAGAGGAAAACTCCCGCAGGTAGGATTTTCGCAGCTATTTTCTTCCTGTTTTTCTTGAATTTGTACTTTTTGTAGGGATTGTAGAGATTGGAGTTTATGCAGTTCGTATAAATATGGATCGCTTTCCGATGTTATTTTTGAATGAACAAAAAAATTATATGACTACTGAATTTTATGAATCAGCTGAGGTATTTTACTTTGGCAAAAATATTTTGGATTTGATGATCTGTTGGCGGGAATTGAAGGTCTGATTTTGTGGAAAGATGATGAGTGATTTTTGTATTGTAAGAGATGCTAATATATGATGCAGAGATATTCAAAGCGATCGAATGCATGATCTGAGATTAATAATTAAGATTGAATGCATGAGATAGAGAGTTATGTTGAAAAGTTGAGCTTTTTAGGATTATTTTCCTCTCGGGTTCTTGGTTACTTTGGAAAAAGGATCTTTGATGATGAATCTGTCGAAAGATATTAATTTATTTATCGTCTCTCTTAAGAAATTCGTCTCTTTTGAGGTTTTACTAACCTTCACCAGCCAGATTCCTCTTTCTTTGAGATGGTGAAGACATTTAACAAGAGATCAGATGTCATTAGTTTATTTTTCACGTAGATCCTAACCCGCGAGTAGAGAAATCTTGGCATGGTAGTTGCCAAAATATGGTTATTGTTGGTTGTAAGATGTTGAAATACGTGTGGAGTCGATAAATCTTGCAGGTGGACAGTACGTGGGAAAAGATTAATTATTCCTTTTTCTAAAACCCTTGTTAGGTATTCCACCTCTAAAATGTCAACTCAGAGATATATTTGTTTCGTTTTAATCTGTTGCGGCTTTGGAAATCTATCTTTTTCTATGTTTTTTATTTATATTCTTATGACTTCAAAATTTTATGAAGGTAAGAATGAGGTGCACTATAATAATTCTAGGCCTGATTTTGGACGTTAAGCTTTAGTCTTGGAATGCACAAATTTTGGTGATCTCTGTTTTATTTCTTAGCTGCTTTCTCATATAAAATCATGGTATTCACAGAGCTTCTGCGGGAAAATAAAAGAATGCTTGATAAGTCCATTCGGGAAATTGAGAGGGAGAGGCAGGGGTTACAAACACAAGAGAAGAAACTTATTGCCGAGATAAAGAAGAGCGCAAAGCAGGGGCAGATGGTATGTCACTTCTGCACATTTTACCGGCATCTCCTAGTCCTAGATGCATATTTTTGAGAAAATATTTTTTTGTTTCATAAATTTTCATTTCATGAAGATGGAGTGTGTTAGGCTGGCAATGTGTTTCAGTTAAATTTGTACTCTGTTATTGACAAGCAACAAGAGTTTAGATGTGGCTAGGTTGAATCTAGAAGCTGCGAAAGCATTTCAATTTCTTTTATATTCGTCTGGACACATATTTTCTGACTGTTTGTGTGGGACAAATTGCTCAAGGACATAATTGATTTCAATTTGTTACAGGGAGCTGTTAAGGTGATGGCCAAAGATCTTATCAGAACACGACATCAGATTGAAAAGTTTTACAAGTTGAAATCTCAACTTCAAGGGGTGTCCCTCAGAATTCAGGTGTGTCATGAATTGGTTTCTTGGAGATTTCCAGAAATATCTGGCGATTTTGTGATTATTTTGAGTATTTTTTAATTTTTTCTAAGTGAAAACTGTCATGACTTTTTATTAATTTCACCTTCCTTTTTCTCTATCGGGCCTCATTATATTCTGTGCTTGAACTTGATATTAAACATGTGAAATGGCAGTTTATTTTGCTACGTATATTAGGTGCTTCTAGCCACCATAATTTAGGGCCATTGTTTTAAGTGCCACCTTAACTCCAGCAGTTGCTTAGTAAAGAGTTTCCTTGGTATGGTTGTTGGCGTGCCTCAAATATGAGATGGGGCTTTTATCTATGTGAAAGCTTTCCAATTATCTTTTCGGGTCTTTGAAAGATTCCTTTACTTTTGAAATCACAACCCCATTGTACTTGACCTGTATCTTTTAGAATTTGGCAGTAGATGCTGGCACATCTGTTTTAAGCCAGCTGTTGGTCCAAGTAGTTGGAATCTGTGGATTTGGTGGTTTTATTTTTGTAGCTGGGTTCTGTTAATTTAATTTGTTCTCCATGATTTAATTTCGATGCTTTTCCATTATTGTAATGCTAAAATTCACCGTTGATTCAGCTAAACATGCAATGTGTAGTTTCAACTTTCACTGGCATCTGCTTTACACAGCATTGTTTACCTCGACATGCTAACTGATATAATTGATGAATATTAATTTGTTTCAGACACTTAAATCGACACAAGCAATGGGGGAGGCAATGAAAGGCGTTACAAAGGCTATGGGGCAAATGAATAGGCAGATGAATCTGCCATCTTTACAGAAGATAATGCAAGAATTCGAACAGCAAAATGAGAAAATGGAATTAGTTAGTGAGGTGATGGCTGATGCTATTGACGATGCATTGGAAGGAGATGAGGAGGAAGAAGAAACAGAAGAGCTTGTAAATCAGGTTCTTGATGAGATTGGCATCGACATTAATTCTGAGGTAAATTTTTAACACTTTTTATTTCCTTCTTTGAACCTTTAAGTGCTGGAACTCTTGCCTTGCTGATGAACTAATGGCTTCTTCTTTATGCAACAGCTCTTAAACGCACCTTCCTCGGCTGTAGCTGCCCAAAACACAAAGAACAAGGTTCCACAAGCTGAGGCAACTGGAAATGATGATGGTGGAATTGACAGCGACCTGCAGGCCAGGTTGGACAATTTGAGGAAGATGTAATTGACTTGTATAATAGAATCTTCTCGTGAATTATATGGCTTTGTAAAGATACGGCTTGAAATTATTTAATATAATTGGTTCTTGCAGTATATTATCATTGTGGTTTTTGAAGTTTCACCTACAGTCTTTGATATGCTCAAAAAGCAAAACTCTGTGCTTGAAAAACTGCCTTGGATCTATTCCATCTGAACATGTCACTAATCGATCTTAGATCTGTATCAGCGATCACCGTGCTTCCATGGACAGTTTAAAGAATAATCGCATAAAATACACACAGGTAGCATCCATCAATTTCCGACGTAGAATCGCCTTAATGTAAGACCTAACGAATGAGTGGATCAGTATACATTGAAATGTAACCTGGAGTTCTTGCAGGCATGTTGATGTTGGTCGATTGCCTTATGTATTCAGATAATTTTGGTCTGCGACATCTTGAATACAGCTGATATAGGACATTTCCATTCATTTTGCTCTAAAATCAATTACATCAGATTACTATAATCAAACGATTTGCACAAAAAATGTTGTGAAACTGTCACAGAACAGGTTGGATGGCATATTCTAAACTAAGGTGCCTGGAAACAACAAATCTTCTCTAGAGTTTACAGGCTGTTCGAAGACGAGACGACGCTGGCCGCCAGGCGGCTCGACCGTGGAACGACAAAGGGGACAATCCATGTGCGAATAGAGCCACAAATCAATACAGGTTGCATGAAAAGAATGCTTGCAGTTAGGCAGCTGCCTTATTTCTTCACCTTCTTCAAACACACACAAACAAACTGCACAGCTGATATCATCACCACCTTCATCTTTCTCGTAAATGAAGCTGGTCACAAAGTTTACATGCAAGTTATGAAAGCCCCGGTTCGACGTGGGTCCCGGAGCGGTTGTCGAGGCTAAGTGGGATCCATGAATGTCAAAATCAACACACCATCGAACGATAATAATCTTATACAGTGTAAGAATGATTATCACTGTTCCGACTACAACCAGGCCGTAGTAGAACATGGTAAAATTTGATTTTTGAGCAGAAGATGGTGGGGATGTTAGCTGAGGGCTTGGAGGGTCTCCCATGGCGGATTCTTTGGAGAAATAGGAAGAAGTGTGATGTCAAGTTTGAGGTTTTATGCGATGACAATCGACAAAGCAATGCGTTACATCAACTTTAATAGATTATTGAAATATATGAAGTGCAGACAAAATTATTTAAGACACGATGGAAATAATTTGATTAAATTGAATTTTATAACCCTTTCTAATCTCTCCTATTATCGTTCTTATAATATATTATAAGATACCGAAGAAGCCAATAAAGTGCTTTGTTATGATGTAGCTATCGCAAAATAATAGTGTTTTGCAAGTAAAAGATTTTATGCATGACTTCCGGCAAGTACTCGGTAAAGTTTATACAAGGAAAAACGGACTAGTACTATATAAATATGCCCATTTATGTCTCGCGAGACATTCTCACATATTTATATCAGAAAATAAAATTGACTCGGTTTATTTTTATAATAAAAAATATACTTTTGACATAAAAAATAATATTTTATAATAAGTCAGAGTTATAAATTCATCTCACAAATTGACCAAACTTGTGAGATGGTCTAAATTATGTGTTCATTTTAATAGACACTTGTGAATAGAGATGTAAAAGAACCAAATCGTTTGCGAGCTATTCGAAGCTCGGCTCGATAAAAAGCTCGTTTGAGTTTGTTTGTTAATCATATCAAACTAAGTTCAAACTCGATTTCGAGTTCGAAAAATTAAACAAACCAAGCTCAAGCTTAAGGATATTCGGCTCGTGAGCTCACAAACATGTTCGATAATAGGCTCGCGAGCTCTGTTTGTTTAGGTGGCTCGTAAGCTCGATCTCGAGCTCGACTCGTTTAGGTGGCTTGTAAGCTCGAACTTAGCTCATTTGTTGAGTTGACAAATAAAAATATTAATAATAATGTCAATGGAATGAATTGAAGTATTTAAGGAGTGAAATTATTGCAATGCTATTTATATGATGATATCAGTGTACGATGAATATTTGTTATCAGGATGCTAGATGTATTATTTTGGGATGTTCAATAATATATTGAGTTTATGTTTTTCTAGTTGTTATTTTTGACGTTTTGGTTATTTATGAATGAATTTACATTTTTATGTCTGATTTTAAATTAGATCATAAATATATTTAATTTTTAACAAGCTCGAATCAAGCTCAAACTCTAGCTCAATTCTATGCTTTACGAGCCGAGCTCAAACCAGGCTTGTTAAATATGATAAACGAGCTATTAATGAATCAAGCTCGAGCTCGGCTTGATTAACATGATAAACGAGCTTTTAACGAGCCGAGCTCGAGCTTCATAATTTCAAGACAAACCGAGCTCGAGCCTGATAATAGAAGTTCGAATCGAGCTCGAGCCAAACTCGAGCCTCAAACAATCTTAAACGAGTCAAGCTCAAGGCTGATACTGTTTGGTTTGGTTTGAATTGGATCGTTTACATTCCTGCTTGTGAATTATGTAATGGGCTATGATTAATATTGGGGTTGAATTTATTGTACCGACCGTCATATTAGGATATTTTTGGTTCAAGGTTTCGATTTATTCCATAGGTACTCTTTGTTACTTAAATTCGATTCGGAATAAGCTTATACATCTTATATTTCGGTATTATTTGCAAATGGTTTAAAAAAATCGATTACCGACTTTTCATTTATAAAAGTATGCAACTTTGTAAAAGAAAAGTCAATAATCATTTTTTAAAACATTTACAAACAATGTCTTAATCAACTAAATACTCCGGAAAGTTCAACGTGAATGAGGAAATTTCTCAATGTACATCTAATAATCCAATGTGAGATATACCGCATACGTCTTCCATTTTAAAAAAAATAGAAAATAAACTCACGTATATTTTTATATGTTGTATTTTCATTCTGCAAAATTCGGACTTGTTTATATCTATAACATTAAAAAGTGTTTGGAATAAATTATATATGCAATTATACATACATGAATCCGAGTTTGATCTGAATGTCAGAAAAATAAATTTGTAATTTTTTTATGCAATTCATTTTAAAATTTAAATGTAATATTTTGTACGTTGTAAGATTTTTAGCTTCTATATATCTTTTAGAAAATAATATGAGGTAATATCCGAGAAAAACAACTATTCTAGGCAAAACTGTATCTCAACGTAGTTGTTGAAAAAGTGACATGCTTAATATTTTAATATTTAAATATGTAAAAGTATGTTGTCAATTAATTTAGAATTTTAGTAAAATTCTGCAAATTAATGAAATTCGTTTTCCAATTTCGCAAATGATTTTGCCTGCAACAGTACTTCATATCATTACTATCAATGTAAACTTTTCCCACGTTAAAAGTTAGGATAATTTATTCTTGTTTGAGTGGGACCAAATCACTCGATCATATCTAGGTTAAATATTAATAAAATAAAATCGGAATATGCCTATTTTTTGAGTAAAAGAAAGAAAAAGTAAAGACGACATTGAATCGAGTTCTTCGGTCATCCTATTTAACAGCGACTCCATTCAAATAAAAGAGATCGCTAGAATCAGAGGGCCCTCTCACCACCCCACTCAAAAACATACCAAATCAGGGAAAAGATCAAATCTAGTTGATCTCTACAGAAATCTATTATTAAAAAAATCATTAAATTTCTGCACTAAATAGCGTGGAAGTAAGCTAAGAATTTAGCTTATGGTAAGATTGAATGTACCCCTGTTAAAATATTTATACAAATAAAATAACACCTTCATACAGAATGGTGAAGAGGCTGTTATAGATTATGCAATGACGGGTAGAAAAAGAACTCAAGCCTTGGACTGCCGTATACTTTCACCACGCTTTGCAAGTCCGCCAAAAACGCCTATGTTTTTTACTAAAATACTATTTCAGATGAACGGAGAATCATGTGACTATTTGATCTGCAGAATAGGGCCAGGAGCTCTCTCTTTTATTGCAGATACGCCCGGTTAATATTTCCACATTTATATTAAAAAACCTGCTCTATGAGATTTGAGAATACGGTAATGTAAAAAGCAATAGAGATTTGTGAAGACGGTAATGTCAAAAGCCAAATCGGTATTGAGTACTTCAAATGTAAAAAGCCAAATTGGTATTGAGTACTTCAAATTTTCGGTTATTCATTTGAAATTGGTTGAGTATAAATTATAAAAAACTAACAATATTAAAGAAGTATAATTTTATCAAATATAAAAATATAGTTCCACAGAATATTCGATAAGCAAATAAAGCATTCGAATCGGCATTGACGGGTAATATATAATGAACAAGACTATGAAAATGGAGCAATTATCTTGTTAGAAGGTCTTACAGATTTATATATATGAGACGGATCGACACGGTCCATACTTGGACTTAAAAGTAATATTTTTGACAAAAAAAATTGATTTGTTTTTCATGGATTGGGTCATATAAGATATTCGTATATCCTTAATACGATGTTATAGGAGTTTTAGTGATAAAAATATACATATGGGTAAATTAATTGGTTCCACTTAATCTTAAGTCCATCTCCAATCCACTGCACTACATTCTGCACTACATTGGTGTTACACTAAAATCATCTCCAACCACATTGCACTACATTTTACACTACAATAGAATATTCCAAGAATATTCTTTTTCTTTTCAATATTAATATTTATGTTTTATGTTAATTAATTTCTAATCAGAATATTAAAAATTTTATAATTAAAATTTCAAAAAATTGTTAATTAATTAAATATTAAACACTTATATTAAATTAATCAAATTAAAAACTAAAAAAAAATAAAAAAAATAAAAAAAAATTGTGGAGCTTGTAGAGCTGCTCCAATCCAGCACCAGTTTTGGTGCTGGATTGGAATGAAATATCATGACACCACAATGGTGTGGCACCAATATGGTGCCATGATTGGAGATGGTCTAATACCCTGCTAGTTCTACTTCTACCAAAGAATAAAAGTCAAATTTCAAAACGAAAAGGAGATGTTTTTTTGGCCTTTTGATATGGAAATTGGTGGCAATGGAAAAGATAAGCTTATCCACCAAACCGAGTGGAGAAGCTGCCACGTAGGACAATTTGTGGGATACCCTCAATTTTCCACCTCTCATTCTCCCCCCTTGTCCATTCTCAATATCCAGCACTATAATCTTTTACCAAGAAACATTCATATCAAAACCATAAACATTTAACCCCAGAAGAAGAGACTAGCCTGAGTAAGAAAAATGGCCTCCACTTCTGCTGTGTCGATGGCGATGCCGCTCACTCCTGCCAGCCAGAAGAGGCAGCCGAGTGCCGATGCCTTCCTCAAGCCATTGCCTTTGAGGACATCAAAGACAATTAAGGTTTCAAAGCAAGCTGGACAGTTTGAAGTCAATGCTTCATTGAAGGAGAAGGCGATTACCGGATTAACAGCCGCTGCTTTGACCTATTCCATGATTGTTCCAGATGTGGCTGAGGCAGCGGTTTCCCCGTCTCTTAAGAACTTCTTGCTCAGCATTGTGGCTGGTGGTGTTGTGCTCTTCGCCCTAGTTGGTGCAGTGGTCGGTGTTTCCAACTTTGATCCTGTCAAGAGAAGCTGAGAACCACACTGATATTATATGATATTATATGTTTTCATGTGTTCAAATCTGTGTATCAATCAAACGTATTCGTGTATTACTGTTGCTGAAGAGATGGGTTATATTCGCTATAATTCTTACAGTAACAATCCGTGTCATAGTTCCGTGATACAACTTTACCATGTACATAACCAGTAAATGAAGTAAGTAAATGAAGTAAAAATGGTCAAGAAGCCGACTAAATCACGAAACTTTCCAAGAACAAATAAAAAAATTGTCTCAACATCTCCTATCACTGATTTCATTGTGTCTTTCGGTGCGATGAAATTTTGAAATCATATCGAACAAGAATCTACTCTCTTCTGAATAGTTCACCTTCTCTGCCTTGACAACTGTGATCTTCAACTTCTGTTCATCACCATATATCTCCTCTTTAATCTTTAGCTTAAGACGAAACTCTGTAAATAGGCAGTTTCGAATAATTTCAAGAAATTTCAATTCATCTTCGGTTTCATACTTCACAATGTATAATTCCTTCGCCGAGCAACCCAAAATCTCTTCACCAGCTTCTTGAAAAGCCGTCACCCATGTCAAGCCAGTATGATCCTGAACTTGAACTTGAAGAAGGTATCTGTAATCGCAGTCTTCAAATTCTTGGTTACACCTATCACACAGCCACCGTGAGTTCCCTGATTTAGTCACTTTCTTGTTACACTGTCTATCCCCAATCATTATTGGGCAGGCCGTATAACAAAAAGTATCGGTTTTGATGAAAGATATGGTTGCCTTAACAGTGATCCAGTCAGGCTTGTCCGACCTTCCGAGCCCTTCATCCTTTATCTGCGTAATGGTCTTGCGTATCTCATTTTTTGATCCTCCAGGCATAATTTCCCTAGATATAGAATGAGAAGCTGTATCTTTACCTCCATGATCAAACCAATCTCTTAAGCGACGAGCTTCTGGAAAATCAGGATTCACAAATAACTGTGTAGCAGATATGGTGCCAATGGACTTCCCACTAAAGTCATTAACTTTTCCAGCTTTGATAGCCAACACGGGGGATAATCCAGTTTCAACCATTTCTTGCAGTTGCTGTCCTTCCCTGTTGCAGAAATCTCCCCATAATGTCAACTCAACACTTCTCCCAGATTGGTCCTTCAAGTTCAGAATTCTTCTTTGAGTTTCCATACCATTCTTTCTCAAGATAGGGACAGACGGGTTGACAGTTACAACAACACCAATGACATCTAATATAGAGTTATTTTCTGCATTTTCAATTTCACCAATTGGCCTAAAAGAGAACTGTTGCTTTGGTATGGAAGCATCTTCATCTGTACAGAGATCCACTGATGATGTTACTTCCAAGAATATCTCCCACTCATTCTTCAGATGGTTGAAGTTCTTCTGGGCCGGTTTCAAGCTACCTTTTGATATCACATATACTTTTCCAACTTCAATTGCGTCATAGAAACGATCAACTACAGCATTGAAGCATGTCACCCGAATTTCCCCTCCATCAGAATCAAGAAGATCAAATGAGAACACCTTTCCATCTCCTTTGGCATTGTTGTAACGTCGTAGATCTCCTTTTGCTGTCACCCGTGCTTTGATAGCCCATCGGCCTTGATAAGGATTCAAAGCAGCGATAGGGATGATGCGTGCTGGGGCCTCATTTCTCATGATAGCCCCATGATTTTTATAGTTTGGAGGTGGTTGATATGGGGGTTGAATGGTGGGAGGATAACTCTGGACACTGCTGCCCGAATTTTGAAAGCTAGCAGGTTTTCCATTACTGAAGTTAGTGCGCGCTGAATTATGAACACCGACATTATTATTGTTTGCCAATGGTGGAGGTGCTGAATTTTGAGGCACTGAATCAGATTCAGAAAATATTTTTGGGTTGCCGATTATCTCGCAGTCAGTTATGATAGTTTCCATGTTTAAAATCACAATAATCCTGCAACCAAAATACAGAGTATAAGTTCCAAGATTAAAGCAAGAAAAAATAGTAGTGTGAACAGACAGCTTAGGCATGTTATCTTTGAGATTTAGACGTTCAAGGTCATACTTTCACTTTAAGATTGAATGTATCTACTGCTTGCATTGACACTATGAATGGAGCCTTGAACATGGAGGAGAGACAACATTCCAACTCAGATCAAAACATCGATTAAACTCTTGCTGTTATATCAAAATGAGGTTCAACATGCAAAAATGAGATCCAACACAAGAGAACTAAGTACATATCACAACCTTCCGGAGCTTATAAGATGTTAGACTATGGTTAACCTTCACCCACTTAATTTATGTGTGCCTTAGAAAATGGTTTCTGGAAGTGGTAGGCAAACAACAGTCTGAATGATTTGCTTCCAAGATCAACTCATCACCAGCAACTCGAATTTCATAAAGAGCAATAATACTTTGCATTTAAAGTGTGAAACAATAAAAATCATAATTTTCTGTACCTTAAAATGATCATATAACATCTAGAAACTACAAATAAGAAAAACCTCAGTGTCAATTCACACTCCTTGCGCTCAAAAGGAAACAAAAAATAAATATTTCACTGGTGTAGTTTTCGTGCAAGCATGAGGCAACCAGAAACCAATCTGTTCAACTCATAAAAACACAAGAAAAAAGGTTAAAATAAACAAATGATTAATAATGAATCTTCAAACCAAGCCTCAACTCATCCAAAACTATGAATTAAAACAAAACATGAAACGAAGAATCATACACACCAAACAATCAGATACATTAACTGAAACATGCTCACAGTTTAATGATAATTTTCTGTATGTAGTGAAGGACATATATAATTACTTGCGATTTTGCACGGTGCTGCAGATATAATCGATGAGCTGGACAACGGATCCACTGCGTACTACGGCAGACTTGACACGGTCGTTGAGCTGAGTAGCGAGCATCGCGTGCTGAGTCGCGACTGAATCAGAGAGGAGGAGGCGGTAGCGCTCCTGAGTAGACCCGATCAGCTTGATATCCAACACCTGCACCAGCGGCTTCGAGTTCACATCGCCGGCATTGATCGCTGATATGGCATTCGCCGTCAGATTCACCGGCATTGAGTCCGCGTCGCGCAATTTGAACGGAAGAATGGAGAAATCAAATCCCTAGAGAATGAAAATTCGGTATTGAATTCTGAGGCACGGAAAGGAAATCTTAAGAGGGGATATGCCCCGGGGGAGGGGTAATTTGGGAAACGTATCTCGGTTGAAATGACCCGCCTAATTACTCTTTTGCCCTTACTGTATGATTTCTCATTTTTCTCCTCAATTCAAACTAAATTTATACTAAAATAGCAAATTATGATTTTTATTTATTTTTAATTCAAACAATAGCTTAATTATCAAAAAATATTTATAAAAGTTTGTGTGAAATTTCATTGAAAACAATGCTATAAGGTAGCTACAAGCCAAGCACGGTCCTTTCCAAACTATAAACCGGAATAGAAACTATTTTTCTAAATTTCAAATAAATGTCATATTTCGATTTTGATGTTCGCTCAAACTTTATTGAACAACAACTATAACCATAAATAAATTTCAGATTTTAAATTATAGAACTTAAATGATAAGAACTAATCAAATTACAACTTTTGCTATGAAACACTTGCTTATTAATTTTCCAAAAAAAAATTTACATATTCCACATTACAATTACATAACATGACACTTTTCGTTCATCCATTCCACCCGTTCCACCAGAAGTGATGTCTTTTCTCATTATCATTTAGCGCCAACCATTCCATCTGAAACGATGTTAGGCGGTTAAAGCAAGACTATGGTGAAATTCAGTTTATTTTTATTTTAGTTATTTTTTTTATCATTTTTATTTTATCACATTTTTTATATTTCTAGATTTTTCATGAGTTGTTTATAAAAATATAATAAGCTTTACTTTTCTACTATTTTCTTACTTTTTTATTCATATTCATATTTTTTTATCACGAGTTTTTTTTATAAATTTTTTAATAATAATATATAATTGTTGATATAATTAAAAAAGTAGCCCACTTATAAAAATGGCTATAAGACATTATGTATTTTTATTGACAAAAACTTGCGTGAGACGGTCTCACAGATCCTATTTTATGAGACGGATCTCTTATTTGAGTTATCCATGAAAAAATATTATTTTTTATGCTAAGAGTATTGTTTTTTATTGTGAATATCGGTAGGATTGACCCGTCTCACAGATAAATATTCGTGAGACCGTCTCACAAGAGACCTACTTATCTTTATTTTGGTTTGTACTGATTAATATGATATCAATTTTTCACCTGTAAGCTGCATTAAAAATAAAAACCTAAAAAAGAATCCAAAAAATAAAATAACAGAAAAATATTATTATTCATGATTTATTTATTATAATCGAAACCAAATAAAAACATCAATCAAACCATAACATAATTTCATTCACAGGTTTTTTGGGTTCATCTAAGGGTGAATAGTATGCGGCGACGGTGAGATGATCAGCGGCGGCTTCCGCCACGGATTGATATCGGGTGCCGGCGAGGCTCTTCTTCAAGGCTTCGAGCTGTGTCGCGATGACGGGATTGTTCATTACGCCGTTGAATCTCCGGACGACAGCGAATTTGCGTGGGGGCAATTTTGCTAGCTGCAATTCATTCGAGAGCGACGAGGGCGGGTTGTTTTGACACCCTCGAGGTACGTATAAATGCACTATATAGTATTGATAGTTTTGGATGTCAACGAGAACTGGTGCTGTCATGTTGAGTTTGGCTCCTTGGCTGTTGTTACCTAGGAAGTAACTGTAGGCACTGCAGATCATACAAATGGAGAGATTGTGACGAGGTCAAGTTGTGATTTTGTTAGTTGTATGACTAATCCTTTATTTATTAAATGATTTGAAAATTGGTCGCCATTTTTACATTACGCTGTTTGGTTGTTCATGGTCTAGTTGTACCTACTCTCTTTTTTTTTGGGGTCAATATGAGCAATGCAGTTCATCCAAGATAAACCTAATCCCGAATTATAGAGCTATGACAAAATCAAACACGAACGAACAAAATGTTGAATTGAATCGTACTAGTCTTTACTGGAGATTATTACTCATTTTTTACTTGTTGTTTTATTTTTCAATTAGGAAAACAAAAGAAAATAAATAATAATTCTAGACATCGTCGTTCGATGCATGTCAGATAAACTCTCGATAACACAATAATTTATAAATCACGTTAGTCAAGTAAATGTAAGTTCTATGTGACAATCTTATATGAGAAAATGTTGGTAAGAGAATCGATATATAATACAATATCTTCAATTTTTACGGGTCGACTTTAGTTCCGTTTTCTTACTTTTAGGAACTCGAACTCAACCGGAAATCAACGGTTCTGGTTTTGTAATTGAGACCAAAACAAGTCCGACTTCAAATTTAAAGAGAGTGATCTAGTTTTGATAGGATCCAACATAAAAACAAAAATTCATGGTAAATTGGCAAAATTGTTTATATTTATAAAAATAACTTCTCATTTTTTTATTTTTTCCAATTTTTTTTATATACATAATTTTCATCATAAACCTTTTATAATCACGAACGCAGATAATTGATTTAATACATCTGAGGATTTCCAAAACCACGGATTTGGAATGTACCAACAATAACACACAAACTCAAACTCATGTGATATCGTCTCACATATCAATTTTGTGAAACAGATATCTGATCCGACCCGATTAATGAAAAAATATTAATTGTTCGGTCAAAAGTACTACTTTTACTGGTAAGTATTGATCTGTTCGATCAGTCTCACAGATATAGATCAGTGAAATCATCTCACGATAGACATACTCCAAAACAATATAAACTGACAGAACTTGCAACTTACATTGTGAAACCCTTTTGAGCAGCATATTCATAGGTGTAGGAAGTGATATTGGGACTCGAAATCCAAACAGAATCCTTGTAACTCCTAATTTCAAAAGCATTATTTTCATTGTGAACAACTTTATATTCAGGGCACTCTAATTTTTCACAGCTTGTTGCTCCTTCGTAGTGCCCATTACAATGTGACACAGATATGCAAGAGCATAGAAACAAAAACACTAGACGGAAATCGACCATTCGAGCTAACTTCATAGCGAGGAAAATGGACGAATTCGGGATTTCGATGCCGGATTTTTTGATCTCTCACGACCATCTTTTTGATGAATGGTATTTAAAAGGGCGAAATCAGTATAATTAAATTATCTAAATCCAAAAATGGGATTTCATGAATTGAAGGTGTTGGTGTTACAGGTGTGGGTATTCAATGAGTGTGCGCTCACAAAGTTTTTATGTATATTTTAATGGGATTTCATGAATTGAAGGTGTTGGTGTTACGGGTGTGGGTATTCAATGAGTGTGCGCTCACAAAGTTTTTATGTATATTTTAAAAATTAAAAGTTTTATCTTTATTGGAATTACAATAAATTTTTAACTTTCTGTAATATNCAAAATTCAGCAGCAAGACAAAAAGTTCAGCAGAAGCTAACAATTCCAGCAGCAACTAATATTTCAGAAGCTGATATTTTTCCAGCAGATAGAATCCAGCAGCAGACAACAGATAGAATCCAGCAGAAGAAGAGTTCAGTAGCGCAAGATTCCAGCAGACAGTTACTAATTCAGCCTATGACTTGTAACTACTTGTAACTGAAGCATTTAAACAAAGAATAAAGGCTGTTAATGTCAGATTATGGTTATTAATGAGGAGGCTAACAGTCAGAATTTTTGCTTATAAATAGCACCCTCATATCTCTGAAATGGTGTTACACAAATCTTTGATTATTACTTGAATTTTCGAGCAAAGAGAGTGCTGATTTTCGAGCAGTAGAAACCAGTAGTAAGAACAACCAGATTTCCAGTAGACTCCAACCGAAACTCTAGCAAATTACTGTAAGTGGGCTTAAGTAGAAATATCTTGAAATCAATTTTATAATTTTTGTTTTAAAGTACAGTTTCTGAATGTTTGATTTCTGATATATGATTTTGAAGCACTGAAACTCCCTAGTGAACTAATGGTAGGAATATATATTCTGAACATTTCTGAATTCTGATTCTGATTCTGGCCTCACCCCTTAGAGGAGAGAACATATAGGGGACTGATATCAGTTTAGCCATGAAATTCACTAACGTGCTCAGTGCTTACTAATTCTGATATATGTTCTGAAACCTGTGATTTCTGAATTCTGATTTTTGTTATGAAAATAAGAGTTTTCTGTATATTATTGTATTAC
>NC_133322.1:6948902-6969722 GCF_012295235.1 Primulina huaijiensis
TTTTAATGGCTTTGTTTGTGTGGTTAATTTCAGGTCTCTACATCTTTCCCACCTTATAAGGAGTTTCGTCCTCAAAACTTAGCTATACCCGATCCTCAAAGAGATAAGGGTATTGTTCTCGTATCTTTTCTTCCAATTCCCAAGTGGCTTCTTTTTCGGTGTGATTGGACCATTGTACTTTGACATATGGAATAGTTCGTCGCCTCAGTACTTGGTCTTTGTTATCCACAATTCGAATTGGAACTTCTTCGTACTTCAGTTCTTCATTTAGATTGCCCTCAACCAGCAGCGGTCCAGCCTCCAGAATATGACTTGGATCGGAAATATATTTTCTTAGTTGTGAAACGTGGAAAAAATTGTGGATTCTTGACATATCGGGTGGAAGTACTAATCTGTAAGCAAGTTTTCCCACTTTCTCAAGAATTTCAAAAGGTCCAACGTATCTGGGATTCAGTTTTCCAACCTTATTGAATCGGATTACACCTTTCATGGGTGACACTTTCACATATGATTTTTCACCAAATTCAAATTTCACGGGTCTTCTTTTCAGGTCAGCCTAGCTTTTATGTCGATCTTGTGCATTTTTTAGTCTTTCCTTGATCATAGCAACTTTATCTACTGTTTCTTGGATCAGCTCAGGTCCAACGATGGTTTTTTCTCCTACTTCATCCCAATATAATGGCGATCGACACTTTCGTCCATACAGAGCTTCGTACGGTGCCATTCCAATACTGCTGTGATAACTGTTATTGTATGCGAACTCGATTAAAGACAGATTTTCACTCCAATTACCACTGAATTCTAGAGCACACGCTCTCAGCATGTCCTCAAGAGTTTGTATTGTCTTCTCAGTTTGGCCATCAGTTTGAGGGTGATATGCCGTACTAAGAGTAACTTTAGTCCACATAGCTTGTTGAAAGCTCTTCCAAAAACGGGATGCAAATCTATGATCTCTATATGATAGTATGCTAGCTGGAAATCCATGTAATCGTACGATATTATTTATGTATAAGGTGGCCAGTTTATCCAGATTATAGCTCATGCAGACAGGTCAGAAATGCGCAGATTTCGTGAGTTTATCTACGATTACCCATATACCATCATGACTTTGTCTAGTCTTTGGTAAACCGACTACAAAGTCCATGGAAATATGTTCTCATTTCCATTCCGAGATTTCCAAAGGTTGAAGAAGTCCTCCAGGTCTTTGGTGCTCAGCTTTGACTTGTTGACACACGTGACACTTAGAGACAAACATTGCAACGTCCTTTTTCATTGCACTCCACCAGAAGCTTTTCTTCAAATCTCTGTACATTTTGGTACTGCCAAGGTGGACTGAAAATTTTGACTTGTGTGCCTCAGACATCAATTCTTGTCGAAGATTTTCAATGTCAGGTACACACAATCGGCCTTTCATCCACACAACTCCTTTGTTATCTGTCTGGAGATCCGATGATTTTCCTTCTTCAGTTTGTTGTTTCAGTTTCACCAAAGCAGGGTCTCGATCTTGACTTATCTTGATTGTTTCCCGGAGACATGGTTGTGCTGAAAGTGACGCTAGGATTACCTTGCTCATATTCTTCCGACTCAAAGCATCAGCTATCTTGTTTGCCTTGCCAGAATGATAGCTTATCGTCAAATTGTAATCCTTCAGGAGTTCAATCCATCGTCTCTACCGCATATTTAGTTCTTTTTGAGTGAACAAATACTTGAGGCTTTGATGATCAGTGAAAATCTCACACTTGGATCCATAGAGATAATGTCTACACCACTGCAGCTAGTTCGAGGTCATGTGTCGGATAGTTTTGTTCATATGGTTTCAGCTGTCTTGAAGCGTAGGCAATTACTCTCCCATCTTGCATGAGCACACATCCTAAACCTCTTTTTAAAGCATCGCTGTAGATGGTGAAGTCTTTTCCTTCAGTTGGCAATATCAATACTAGAGTAGAGGCAAGTTTCTTCTTCAAGGTCTCGAAGCTTTGCTCACATTCTTCACTTCATTGAAACTTAGAGTTCTTTTGCGTGAGTTTAGTGAGGGGTATGGCTATTGAATAGAATCCTTCAACAAATTTTCGATAATAGAAAGCTAATCCCAACAAGCTTCAAATCTCTGTCACATTCTTTGACCTCGACCAATCCATGATTGCTTCTACCTTCTTAGGATCTACAGATACTCCAGCTGCTGATATTATGTGTCCCAAGAATGTGATGCTCTTTAGCCAGAATTCGCATTTCTTGAACTTGGCGTAGAGTTCCTTTTCTCTAAGCGTCTGGAGGGTGAGACGAAGATGTTCTTTGTGGTCCTCCTCACTTGACGAATATACAAGATTATCGTCGATGAATACCACAACAAACTTGTCAAGAAACGGTTTGAACACCCTATTCATGAGATCCATGAATGCTGCCGGAGCGTTTGTTAATCCGAACGGCATTACCGTGAACTCATAGTGTCCATACCTGTTTTGAAGGCTGTCTTCGGAATATCGTCTGTTTTGACCTTTAGTTGGTGATAGCTTGACCTTAAGTCGAGCTTGGAAAAGATTGTAGCTCCTTTGAGTTGGTCAAACAGGTCATCTATCCTTGGAACCGGGTCTTTATTCTTGATTGTTATTTTATTCAGTTCCCTATAATCAATACACAATCTCATGCTTCCGTCCTTTTTCTTTACAAATAGGACAGGAGCTCCCCACAGAGATGCGCTTGGTCGGATTTGTTTTTTATCCAACAATTCTTGAAGTTGTTCTTTGAGTTCTTTCAACTTTGCTGGAGTCATTCGGTACGGTGCTTTTGAGATTGGTGTAGCATTGGGTACTAAATTAATCTCAAATTCCACTTCGCAGTCGGGAATATGCCACGGAATTCTTCAGGAAAGACATCCGAAAACTCTTGTACTACCGGAATCTTTTCTAGTGCAAGTGTGGTTCCTTCCTTTACCTCGCTTAACATAGCCAGGTAAACTTTTTCTCCACTTTTCATGGCTTTCCAAGTCTGGGAAGCAGATAGTAAGGATTTCTGTTTCTTGACTTTGCCATAGTAAAAAATTTCTTCTTGGTTTGGAGCCCTTAGTTTGACGTTCTTCAAGCGGCAATCTACAATTGCATGATTCTTTGATAGCCAATTCATTCCTAGAATGGCGTCGAACTCCACCATGTTTAGTTGAATCATTTCAGATTGAAATAGGTGCTCATTGATACGGATCTTACAATCTCTGTGCACTCTATGTGTTTCAATTGTCTTACTAGAAGGAGTTGCTACTCTAAAGGGTTCAACAAGTATCTCAGGTATAAGCCTTAATTTCTTAGTGAACCTCTTGGATATGAACAAATAAGTGGCACCACAATCAAACAATACATAGGCTGGCATTTCATTGATTAGAATGGTACCTGCCACGACATCGTTTGAGTCATCTGCCTCTTTCTGCGTTATTTCAAACACACGAGCGTTAGGCTTATTTTCCTTCGGCTTGTTGGAGGTAGTATCAGTATTTGACCATGTCCCTTTCTTCGGCTCGGGAGAATCAGCAATTCGATGTCCCAACTTCCCACAATTGAAGCATGCTCCAGTTTTCCTACGGCATTCCCCAGAATGGCGGTTATTGCAGATAGGACACATCTTGGCCTCTTGATAGGTTGGACTTGAAGAAGCGCCCTTGAATGTCCCGCTGGACTGATTTGGTCTTTTGAATGGTTGTTTCCCTTGAAAATATTGTCCAGAAGGAGGTCGCTTATTCTTGTTCTCATCCTCCCGGTGTTTGATGTTTGTCTCGGCTCTTATTGCTGCGCTTATTAGATCAGCAAAGCTCGTGGGTTGGTAAACTGCTAAAGCTGACTGAATACGGCTACTCAGACCACGCTTGAACCGGTGCATCTTCAAGGTATCGTCAGCCATAATCGTGGGAGCGTAGGTTCCAAGAGAGTTGAACTTTAAAGCACTCCACCACAGAAATATCCAAAGTTTGAGTGAAATTTTCAAATTCACTCAACTTTTGTAATCTCACTTCAGCAGAGAAATACTGTTTCAGGAATACCTCTCGAAACTGTTTCCATGTGATTGGTCCATCTGCTGTCATAGCTGGTGAGACTGTTTCCCACCATTTGGCTGCTTTTTCTTCTAAACATGGTGTTACCACATCCACCTTGAACTCGTTGGGAATCTCGAGTAGGCGTAGTTGGGTCTCGATATTTTTGATCCAGTTTTGGGCAACTTCGGGGTCCGGGTCTCCTTTGAATGTTTGAGCTCGATTCTTTCGGAGAGACTCGTAGTGGTACTTAACCCCCTGTGCTGGAGGTCTTAGTGGTGGCGGATTACCATTGACGTTTGTGTTTCCCAACCCTTGAATGGTGGTGGCCGCAATAGTTGCTATGGCCATTAAGTCAGCTTGAATTAGGCCCAATCCTGGTGGTGGTGGCGGAGGTAGGTTTTCTTCATTGTCGGTGTTATTAGGGTTTTTATTGCGATTTCCGTAGCGTGGGTTGCGGTTGTTTCGTACTGGTCTTCCGTCCATATCCTACAAGTGTACAATCTTCTAAGATATTTGTTTGCCAACATGTATCAATGAGTCAAACATGAAATTAAATCGACCACTGATAAACCAAATAAATTTTTTATTGATTCAAATGAAAAGGAAAGCAATACAAATATAAGTTTTAGGAAGCACAAAAGGAGAGAAAATTCATGAGAAAACAAATGGATTTTAATTCCTTATTACAAATAGTCACGATACTATATCCTCAATCATCTAAAATCTCGCCATCTCCTATTGCTTCGTCTTCCATTGGCTCTTCTATTGGTTCCATTTCAGGTTCCAAGTCGATAAGGGTATCCTGAAGTTGTTGAACCTGATTTTGTAAGTGATCGCTATGCATAGTCAGATGTTGCATCGAATCTTGCAATTCTTGAATGACCAATGCATCTTGCTGATGTCGTTGGACTGCTATAAAAGAGGTCTGCTCCAAGAGATCCTTGAGATGAGGTTTCTGTTCCTCCATCTCGTGCTTTTCTTTTTGCAGAGTATGTAGAGTTGCAATTAGTTTCCCGTTTAATTTCTGTTCTCGTGCAAGAGAGGCTCGGAGGTCTTCAATGATGGTGTCCTTGTCAGGGACGTGTATAACACTCATGCGAGCAATGGTCCGAGTGCGAGGCATAGAAGAATTTGAAGCCATTTCCTGAAATAAAAACAATTGGAAAGTCTTAGAACAATAGAATAAGATGGATATCAACATTGGATAAATTTAAAGTATTTCGACACATGGTAGGATTTTTCGAGAAAATTTCCAGGAATAAAAAGTTCGGAAATTTTTTATATGAATCTGGCCGAGCACGCCAGACAGTTGCGTTGTCAAGATCGTACAAGCAGGATTCGAATCAACATGTATAGCAATGAAATTGGAATATGTTATTCATGTGCTAGATTATGAAAAGGAGACCAAAACAAGACTGAACCCGAGGGCTCCGCGCTTGGAAGTCTAATTAAGAGTCCTAAGTTACTTGGTAACTAGATTTTTCTTTTGATATCCTTTTTACTCCTAATATATGCACGTCGAGAAAATCCCAGCCAGATTTTGGACCTAGCGGCTTTGATACCACTAAAATGTCACGCCCCGAAACGAGACGTGTCATCGGCGTTGTTTAACAATTTAAAATCGTATAATAACAAGCCACGTAGTACATCAAATAACCAAAATCCAGTCTATTACATAAATCAATAATCGTCTTTACAATGCGATTAATTGAAATGCGGAAGCGTAAAACACGATAATACTACTTAAAAGACGAAATGACAATACTGGTCTTCAATTGGATTGGCTTCATCACCATCCCCAAAAATATTCTTGTTCTTTATCTTCGATTTGTTCCTCGTTCTTATCTGGGGTGGGAATGTAAGGGGTGAGTATTGGAGAAATACTCAGTAAATGGGGNTCCTCTAAGGGGGCGAGGCCAAAGGAATGATTATTATATCCCACAGCATCAGGGCCTAAACAAAACATATCAAATATCGGAATTTCCTTGCCATTTCTAATTCGAATCATTACAGTGCATTTCAAAGATTTCAAACGTGCTTTCAAATATTATAACTAATATCAAACAACAAAGTGTTCAAGGATTTTCATAACAAATAGGAACGAATATATCATGCCGATCGAATTTCAAGAAACATAAATAATATATTTTTAAGCAAATGTGGACATACCTACGAAGAACAAGTATGTGAATATATATATCGAGTAGTACACTTATGAAATGCAAGCGTACGAAATAGTATAGCAAAAGCCCACTTACTTGATTATTATCTTCGAATATTTGAGGGAAGAACAACTTAAAATTCGAACACGAAAGCTGCTGGATTGCCTTGAACTGGACAAGAAGTCGGCTGTTGCAGGTGCTTCGAAAATAGCTGTAATGCCTGAAGTAAATATTACAACTATAAAATAGTATTGATGGCATTTTTGTAAATAAGTTGAAAAATATTCACTTTATTTTGATGGCATTTTCATAAATAAGTTGAAAAATAATAAATTAATTTTAAGTGTAAAATGGTAATTAGTGGCATATCTTGCTCATATGAAATCCAAATGATTTGAGATTTGAATATAACATAGAAAACTCAAAGATATAGAAGTTTCATGTTTTGAGTTTTGAAAAATTGGATCGTTTGACTGGTCCAAATGGATATATCGATGTTAAAATATTAAATATCATATATTATATTATATTATATATTAATTTATTAATATAATATAATATAATTTAAATTTTTAAAAAAAGATAAAGATGGAATTACGTGAAATGAAAGAATGAATCTTTCATTCTTACAGTGAAGGATACGAGAGGTGAGAGAAGAAAATTAAAAAAAGGGTTTTAATTTTTCTTTTCGATTTTGTGACTTATTGGTTTATCTAATCGACGAACCGACTTCAGTTTTGGGATCGTTGACACGAGGTATTCGATTTGAGGTATAAATTTTATAGTTTTGGTGATGTTTGAAATTCGTCGATTTTTGGAATAAATCCGATAAATTGTTAAATCATACAGAAGTTGAAGATTGTTGAATAGTGTATGATTTTAACGAAGTAGAGAAGATTATAGTGGTGTTATTTTGAATTATTCCCAATTTATTATAATTAGGGATTTTTAATCATTGGATTGAGATTGGAGAGTTGTTTGTCAGTTGTTATTAATTCTGATTATATATTCGGAGTCTACGAAGTATAGGCTACACGTTGATATGACGTTTTCGTAATTTGACGGATGTTGTAAAATAGCCTATTATTTGAAGTTAATTAATTAGGGTGTATTTGATGGTAGTATTGTGAATTAAATACTCTAGAATATTAAATTGATGAACGATAAGAATTTAATAATCGAGTTTATATGTTGTGAATGAATTATTGTTGGGCTATTTGATGTTGTATATTGAAGATATTATGATTGTATTGATACAGTGATAATGATCTGATAATTGTTGTTGAATTATTTAGATACAACACAAGCCTCGGGATCAAAGAAATAGCCTGATTTTATATATACTCAATTATCAGGTACGTATTGACGTACGAGCATATGTTGTTATTGTTTAGTATTGATGAATACTATTGCGTTGAACGATGATAAATCACNGACTGGTCGGCCTTGTGAATTCTTCTTTAAGAGGATGGATTGTGACAACATCGGGTGTAGGAGTCGTCGGCCCTGTTTTTTTAGAGACCTGAAATTAACCACACAAACAAAGCCATTAAAACCCACTCAAGCTGAATTTGAAGAGTCATAACAGCCTTTTAATGGTGTTTAAATCCCTTATAAGAATGCCATAAACATGGTTGTAATGGCCTTGAATGATAGCCTTCTCATCTCCCCTCCATAAGCCTATAAATACCTTGCATGATGACCAAAAAGAAGACACAAAACATCCTCAAACATTCTGAAAATTCCAGCAGAAAAATAGCCATATTTTCGAGCTCCCCAACAGCTATTGTGGAGCCCCAAACCTCGCCGCGTAATCATACAACATGTGACGTCATATGCATAAAAATTTTCTTTTCAACGACGTAATAATATAATGCATATACGACAAAATAGTGCAATCACCACACTATCTACGTCAATGCANGTGAGGGAGTTGGATGACGATATTATCTGCATGTGTCTGTGCATTTGNTCCACAATAGCTGTTGGGGAGCTCGAAAATATGGCTATTTTTCTGCTGGAATNTGTGGTTTCTCAATATGATTGATTGTTCTTTAGTTGCGTGTGCTTTTGTGCGAAAGGTNTATGGAGGGGAGATGAGAAGGCTATCATTCAAGGCCATTACAACCATGTTTATGGCATTCTTATAAGGGATTTAAACACCATTAAAAGGCTGTTATGACTCTTCAAATTCAGCTTGAGTGGGTTTTAATGGCTTTGTTTGTGTGGTTAATTTCAGGTCTCTAAAAAAACAGGGCCGACGACTCCTACACCCGATGTTGTCACAATCCATCCTCTTAAAGAAGAATTCACAAGGCCGACCAGTCCAAGTAACTGAAAATAGGGTTCTGTATTTCCGTTTATCACTAAGTGAAAAGGATCTTGACTAGTGTTGTAATCACCTGATCTGAGAGCTAGGATGACTGGAATGTGCCTGAAATCGAGAATATGAATGTTAGAAGAGGGCCAGCGTGGTCCGACATATCTCTCAGACGTTCAAGTCAAATTCCGATCAAAAAAGATTTAGAGTCAAGAGCATAAAGAATTCAATCCCTAAATTGAAAGCCGAACCTGATATTTACGGGGAAGTAAATCACCAAAAGTCCAAAAGAACCACAGAGTCAGTTGATCATCTGTTCTTTCAGTGCAGTTTTAGTCGGCTTTTATGGTTTAGATATACAAATAAAATTCTTTATTCATTATCTGTTTCAGTTTGATCTCGCACTAACAAGTGATTGAAGTGATCGAATTTCAGCGTTATAATTTCTTTTAATTATTAAAATTTGGTATCTAGAATTTCTAAATAATTTTTTTGGGTGAAATTTCATTATATTTATGTTGCATTATCAGTTTGGCTACTTATGAAAATTAAAACTAAATTATACGAGTGAAACATCAAACATACATACCTGCATACATATTAATTTACAAATACATTTCAAATTTGTATAAACATTTATCGCAAGAATAGATAGAATTTAATTTTTCTTTGTTAAATATAGTTAATAATCAATGACATTAAAGCATATTTTTGTACCAAAAAGATAAAACGAAACAAAGAGAATTATGATTAACTCAGAGTGAGATTGGAGATATTGATACATATTTATTGGCAACAATAAAACATTAAAGAACGAAATAAATAATAATATTAAATAACTTGATCCATCCAAGAATAGCAGCGATGATGAAAAGTGATTCGAGCTCTTATTATAAACTAATTGAATGAGAAAATAATGTTAATATTATGAAAATTTTTAACAAGAAAATAACATTAAGAAAATATAAGAGTTCGTGATGTACACACGTGAGAAAAAAGTTGATAAAAATATTAGTAAATTCTTATTCAGAAAAAAAAATCTATATAGAGATGATGGCGTTATGTTTTGAATTTTTTTTATTGAAAAGGTGATTTTTTTATCTAAGGGCTCAATTTTTAAATTCGACTCGGGCCTCCGAAATCTCAGGTACGACACTGTCCATATGTACCACTCTGTTAGAGAAGAAAAAGCCCATAACAATAAAGTCAAAAGCCATTCTGATAAGCCCACTGATATAAAAGAGTCACAGGCCCATGACAAGAAGAAAGTCCAATCCATTTGTATTGAATAATCTAGATAGAAATGTCGTTGGATTAGTTTCAACAAACTCTNTTAGATAACAGGTACATCCACGCGAGGAAACGGACGAGGTTGACAGTGGGTTTGGGCAGATGAATCCATTGCCACCTCCTCCTATGGGACAGGCACCTGCAGATCAGCCTTTATTGCCCGGTGGGTTGACTTTGGCACAGTTCAGCAGTTATCTTCCGTCGAGATTTGATAGCTCTGAGACTGGTGAGCGAGCAGAGGAGTGGATTGAGAGGATAGAGCAGATTTTTGTGACTGCTCCGTGTGCTAATTCTGCTTGGTTACGATTGGCTACATTTCAGCTTTCGAGGAATGTACTATTGTGGTGGCAGACGACTGAGGCCGGATTGAGAGCCCAAGACCGTATTGTTGATTGGGATGTGTTTCGATCTCGTTTTTTTGATAAATATTTTTCTATAGCAGCCCGACAAAAGCAAGAGAAAGAATTTGAAGATTTGAGACAGGGTAGTATGTCTGTTGCTGAGTATGAGACTCGATATTCTGTATTGCTGAAATATGTGCCACACGTTGCTACGACTGTTCATGCTAAGATGAGACACTTCTTGAAAGGGTTGAAGTTAGAGTTATTTGATCGTGTGCAATCAAATAACCCTGTATCATTTGAGGACGCAGTGACGAGGGCTGAGATGGCTGAGTTGGTTATGCAGGAGTATGGGCTCAGGGGCGATTATCAGAGCCGACTAGGGAGTCATTGCGACCGCAGGGACAGTCTTTTAAATATCAGAAGGGTTCATCATCTTCTTCAGCATCATCTGGGAAGCATCGATTTGATTCACGACGTGTTGAGAGTCGTGGGAGCAGTTCTCAGTCTGGTCAGGGACAGAGAGGGGAGTCCAGAGCAGTGAGATGTTTTCGTTGTGGGGAACCTCATCTGATCAGACAGTGTACACAGACCGAGATCACCTGTTTTGAGTGTGGCGGTGTTGGCCATATAGCGAGAGTGTCCTAGCCGTGAGTGATAGCGAGAGCCCAGGAGTGATAGAGGTAGATCCTCAGAGAGAGGAGGACGACAGCCTCACCAGTTTACACCACGACCTTCTGGAGGACAGCCACGTATGCAGGGAGCTGGTCTGCCTCAGGCACAGGTGTATGCTTTGACACGAGAGCAGGCAGAGGAGTCACGAGAGGAGATGATAGCGGGTAAGTGTTATTTATGTTCTTATCCTGCTTATATTCTTGTTGATACAGGTGCCTCGCATACATTTATATCGAAGAGGTTTGTGGTTGAGCATCATATGCGCTCGTCTCCATTGTCTATGCCTCTTTCTGTTTCGACACCCTCTGGAGTTGATATATCAGTTGTATCGATGATATTAGATGGAATTATTTATTATGAGGGCTATGAGTTGAGATCTGATCTGATTATTCTAGATATGACTGATTTTGATTGTATTGTGAGAATTAATGTGTTGAGGAGATCTTGTGCGACTGTTGATTGTTATCAGCGGGTAGTATATTTTTACACAGATGAGAAAGAGCGTTGGACATTTTATGGGAAGGGTTCTCGTCCCCGTGTTCCGTTGGTATCTGCTATCCGGATGTCTCGGTTATTGGAGCATGGACATGAGGGTTATCTTATTTATGCTGTAGATGTGACAGAGAAGAAGAAAGAGGTGGGAATAGAGGAGATACCTGTAGTTGCTGAGTTTACTGATGTATTTCCTGATGAGATTCCAGGCTTCCCACCAGTCCGTGAGGTGGAGTTTGGGATTGAGTTGATACCAGGTACTTCCCCTATTTCTCCTACTCCTTACAGAATGGCACCAGCAGAGTTGAGAGAGTTGAAAGCCNCACCGGATCCACTGCTGGGACCTCAGACTCCATTATTGCCCCAATCATTAATCCCAGCTTCCTTCTCGTTAATCCTGCAAATCAGATTACATCTGAAAAACTTAACGATGACAACTATCTTCTTTGGCATTTACAAGTGCTCGCTGGCATCAGGGGTTTGGGTCTTGATTTCTTCATCCTTGAAAATCCTCCAGTCCCTTCTCGTTTTGTTTCTGAGAATGGTGCACCAGAAATAATTAATCCCAACTATGTCACCTGGTGCAGGCAAGATCAGCTGCTGTTTTCTTTTCTCCTTGCATCCATGTCGGAAAGCATCCAAAGCCAAATGATCGGGTGTGAGTCGGCTACTCAACTTTGGACCCGCACATCTCGGCTTTTTGCTTCCTGGTCGAAAGCACGTGTAATGCAATATAAGCTGCAGCTTCAAAACCAGAAAAAAAGGGCTCTAACCATGAAGGATTATATATCCAAAATGAAAAACTACATGGACTTGATTGCAGCGTGTGGCCACTCGGTTACAGAGGAAGACCAAATCCTATATCTCCTTGGCGGTGTAGGTCTCGAATATGAATCGGTGGTTGTTCATGTTATTTCCCATGTAGACACACTGAGTTTTTCTGAGGTTGGTGCTCTTCTCCTCTCACATGAAGGTCGGCTGGAAGCCTTCAATTCTCCTAATGAGACAGCAACACCCATGGTTAACACAACCGCCACAGCACCGCAACATAAGAATCTAAATCAAAACTCATATCAAACATCTAGATTTCCCTCCAACAGCCGTGGCCGTGGCCGTGGTAGATACTCTCGAGGAGGTGGTCGAAAAACCTGGCAACAACATCAAAATCGACCTGTGTGTCAAATTTGTGGTATTCATGGTCATGTTGCGAAAATCTGCTTCTATCGTTTTGATAAAGCATATCTTCTGCAGAATCAACAACATTTCCAAGGTCTAGTCAAAGATCAGCCCTCTATCCTCCAGCTACACTGCATACAACCACTAGTACATCACCTACTGAAGATGATTGGTGGTTTCCTGATTCTGGGGCCTCTCATCATGTTACAAACGATCTCAGTAATCTTAGTCTTGGCTCTGAATACTCTGGAAGTGGTAAGGTTCACTTGGGCGATGGTGCAGGTCNACCCTCCCTCGTATTGATGATTTGTTTGATCAGTTGCAGGGAACCTCAGTATATTCGAAGATTGATTTGAGGTCAGGATATCATCAGATACGAGTTAGAGAGGAGGATATTCAGAAGACAGCATTCAGGACCAGATATAGGCATTATGAGTTTTTAGTTATGCCGTTTGGGTTGACGAATGCTCCAGCTGTGTTTATGAGTTTGATTAATAGAGTATTTCAGCCTTATCTCGATCGATTTGTTATTGTGTTTATTGATGATATATTGATATATTACAGGAGTGAGGCTGAGCATGTTGGGCATTTGCGTTTAGTATTACAGGTACTGCGAGATAGACAGTTGTATGCCAAACTCAGTAAATGTGAGTTTTGGTTGGATCGAGTAGTCTTCTTAGGTCATGTTATATCGAGAGATGGGATTTCTGTTGATCCAACGAAGGTCGAAGCCGTGTTACAGTGGTCTGCACCTACATCTGTACCAGAGATCCGTAGTTTCTTGGGTTTAGCAGGTTATTACCGTCGATTTATCGAGGGATTTTCAAAGATTGCTAGACCTTTGACACAATTGACTCAGAAAGGTGTGCGATTTCAGTGGTCTGAATCATGTGAGAGGAGTTTTCAGGAGTTGAAGCACTGACTGACGACCGCACCGGTGTTATCAATCCCAACAGAAAATGAAAGGTTTGTTGTTTATACTGATGCATCACTACATGGTTTAGGATGTGTTTTGATGCAGGATCGACATGTTGTGGCATATGCCTCGAGACAGCTGAAACTACACGAAACTAGGTACCCTGTGCATGATTTGGAGTTGGCAGCCATTATCTTTACCTGGAAGATATGGCGACACTATTTATATGGTACATCGTTTACGATTTATACGGATCATAAGAGTTTGAGAGTTTTGTTTACTCAGACAGAGTTGAATATGAGGCAGAGACGGTGGTTAGATTTGTTGAAAGATTATGATTGTGAAATTGAGTATCATCATGGTCAAGCCAATCTTACAGCTGATGCATTGAGTCGTAAAGTTAGTTGTACTGCAGAGGATGTGAGTCGTTTATCAGCTATGATGATGTCTTGTTGTTCTTTGGGATATGATTTTGATATTTCGACGACTCCTATCCAGGTATCGACCTTATTAGCTGAACCTGATATATATGGTTGTATTCGAGAGGCACAGATGACAGATGAGAGAGTTCAGCGATGGAAAGAGTTGGTTTCTCAGAAACAAGATACTCGGTTTAGAGTTGCTGATGATGACAGTTTGAGGATGAATGATAGATGGGTGGTTCCTGATACTTCGGAGTTGCGCCAGGGCCTGTTGCGGCGTGCACATTGTAGTCAATATTCTATCCACCCTGGTGGCAAGAAGATGTATAAGGATTTACGCTCTTAGTTTTGGTGGAAGGGAATGAAACGTGATGTGATTGATTTTGTACGTCGATGTCTCAATTGTCAACAGATCAAAGCTGAGAGGAGAAGGCCAGGAGGTGAATTGAGGAGTTTAGAAGTACCGACTTGGAAATGAGAGCACATATTGATGGATTTCGTGACTCATTTGCCAAGAAGCACTGGGACTATTGATGCTATTTGGGTGATTGTTGATCGATTGACGAAAGTTGCACATTTTATACCCTATAGCATGAATAGTACATATTTGACGATGGCACAGTTGTATATACGAGAGATCGTACGGTTGCATGGGATTCCAGTGTCTATTATATCTGATAGAGATCCTCGATTTACTTCTCATTTTTGNAACATGCCATTCCCTTCACTAAACTATTCAACGAACCACCTATCTTTCTATCCTTAAAAATCTTTGGTTGTCGATGTTTTCCATGCCTCCGCCCCTACAATAATCACAAGCTTGAGTATCGATCAACTCCTTGCACTTTTCTCGGCTATAGTGATATCCACAAGGGCTATAAGTGTCTCAGCTCCAATGGTAGATTATACATCTCTCGCCATGTGAAATTTGATGAGGCTCATTTTCCTTATCTACAGCAGCCCATTATACCTTGTTGCCCTTCCACAAATACTGCACCTCCAGTCCCCACTCCACTTTACCTCCCACATGTCCCCATACATTCTTCAACCGATATGCAATTGAGGTCATCTGCTGCACCTTCATCCTTAGCTTCCCCCCTCCCCTTTGTCTGTTAATTCATCTCCTAATGTTCCTCCTTCATCCTCAACCTCTGTTTCTCCTCCTTTTGAATCTCAGACTACACCTCATTCACCTCAGGTGAACATACACCCCATGAATACTCGAGCTAAGGACGGTATCTTTAAACCCAGGGTGTTGTATTCCGCTTCTCTACTACCTCATGAACCATCAACCTTTCAAGAAGCCACAACAGACCCTGCTTGGACTCAAGCAATGTAATCAGAATATGATGCTCTCATGCTCAACGAGACTTGGTCTCTAGTCACTGCTCCTCCGGATACACCCATTGTTGGTTGTAAGTGGGTATTCAAAACCAAAACCAATCCGGATGGCTCTGTTGCTCGGAAAAAGGCCAGACTTGTCGCTAAGGGTTACTCTCAGATTCCTGGACTTGACTTCACTGAAACCTTCAGCCCTGTAGTTAAACCAACCACCATCCGTGTCGTTCTTACCATTGCTGTATCCAGACGCTGGTGCATTAGACAAATCGATGTGAATAATGCATTCCTTCATGGTTCTCTTCAAGAAGAAGTTTATATGTAGCAACCTCCCGGATTTGAAGTTCAAAATGCAAGCACTCCTCTGGTTTGTAAACTTCACAAGGCCATTTATGGCCTCAAGCAAGCCCCAAGGGCTTGGTTTGACAAACTTCGTCTTACGTTGAAGGCCATGGGGTTCACTGCCTCTCGAGCAGATTCCTCGCTGTTTTTTAAGTCTGATTCTCGTTCCATTATTTACATTCTGGTGTATGTCGATGACATATTAATTACAGGCAGTCACACTCAGCAGATTTATTCCATTATTCAACAGCTGAACACTCAATTCTCCCTCAAATACTTGGGCGATATCTCATATTTTCTGGGCATTGAGGTCTTCAAAACAAGTGATGGTTCTCTCTTTCTTTCTCAAAGAAAGTATGCTAAAGACTTGCTTCTACGAACTAACATGCATCAGGCGAAGCCTCTCCCAACTCCTATGGTTTCGGGTACCAAGCTTTCTGTGCGAGATGGGGACCTTTTTGAAGAGGTTACTCATTATCGTAGCACCGTTGGAGCTCTTCAATATTTGACTATCACCAGACCGGATATTGCCTATAGCGTCAACAAAGTGTGTCAATTCATGCAGGCTCCTCTTCATACTCATTGGAAGGCTGTCAAGCGTATTTTGCGTTATTTAAATGGTACGCTGGACCTTGGCATCAGCTTTCGTGTATCATCACAGCTTCATCTTCACGGGTACTGTGACGCGGATTGGGGTAGCGATCTTGATGATCGTCGATCGACCTCAGGTTTCTGTTGGTTTCTTGGCAACTCTCTTATCTCCTGGAGCTCTAAGAAACAATCTGTTGTCTCTCGCTCAAGCACAAAATCTGAATATCGAAGTCTTGCGAATGCTACTGCCGACTTATTATGGATTCAATCTCTCTTGACTGAATTACATTGTCTTCCTTCTCCTATCCCAGTATTATGGTGCGACAATAACAACACAATTGCATTGAGTGCCAATCCGGTTCTTCATGCTCGAACAAAGCACATAGAACTTGACTTACATTTCGTTTGTGAAAAGATCTTATCAAACTCTCTCTCAGTTAGATATGTTCCTACATTTGATCAAATTGCAGATATACTTACCAAACCATTGTCTGCCCCTGCTTTTCTCCGGCTGCGATCCAAGTTCAGCATGGCCTTTCATCCCTCGCTTCACTTGAGGAAGGATGTTAGAGAAGAAAAGGCCCATAACAATAAAGTCAAAAGCCTTTCTGATCAGCCCACCGATATAAAAGAGTCACAGGCCCATGACAAGAAGAAAGCCCAATCCANTAAATATTCACTTTATTTTGATGGCATTTTCGTAAATAAGTTGAAAAATAATAAATTAATTTTAAGTGCAAAATGGTAATTAGTGGCATATCTTGCTCATATGAAGTCCAAATGATTTGAGATTTGAATATAACATAGAAAACTCAAAAATATAGAAGTTTCATGTTTTGAGTTTTGAAAAATTTGATCGTTTGACTGGTCCAAATGGATATATCGATGTTAAAATATTAAATATCATATATTATATTAATTTATTAATAATATTAATGATACCATCTGAGGCTTGGAATACAAATTGAATTTGATACGTGGTATTGTTTTATCAAATGTTTTCTTAGTGGCTTTCGCACACATGAAGATTATTGGTTTCCAGCCTATATACCATATTCAAATTACTGAACTAATAAAAGGAAGTATTTAATTTCCAGAATAAGAATGAATATAAGGTTCATCTATGGCAATTTTACTAAACATAAAAGAAATTACAAAAGATATACCAAAGAAATTAAACAACAGAGGATTTTACTGAGGGCCACCTCAGAAACATAAATTCATAAAAATCACCCATGAACTCCTTAAACGCCTTCTCTCGGCTAAACAGGTTAAAGGGCTACAACATGAATTTATGCCTCCTGGTTAAACTCAAACCTTGTGTTTACTATTTCCTGGTTCGTCTTTAAACCTTATGTTCAACCATTAACTCTTATATTTCATTAAATTCCAGAATTTAAATAAAATCTTTTATCATTTCAATTTAATTCCAAGTTACAAATAAATAAAGATCATGGTTTAGTAATGGGATGATTTAACACGAATGTTTTAGCCTGTCATTCAGGCTAATATATGAAATATAAATATAAAAAACTTATAAATAAAAACAGAAAATAAAAAAGTAAACTTACAGAATTGTAATCAGAATAGAAGCCTTGATTCAATAAGTGGAAGCTTTTATTAAGAAGGGTTGTTTACAAGAAAGGAATAGAGGGGAGCAAACTCAACCGTGTCCTTCTAAGAACACAGACCTATCCTATATATAGATGAAAGAGTCGGACATGAACCCCGGATTTCAATCTAAAAATATAAACAGTAAATTGCTTTATTAAAGCAAACAGTAACATGGTTACAAAAGTCAAAAATTAAATAGTGAGATTCCACCATCTTGTGCTTTTCCACCGGCTGTCGTGATATGTCACTTTAAAATATTAAAGATGTCCTAATCATCTTTAGTATTATCTTTTAATGAATTTTTTAAATTTTCAAAAATATCATTGATCTGAGAAAATTGAGGAATATCATCCTCTGGATCTTGAGCATCTTGCATATGCATTAGATGAATGAACTGATTTTCACTTGATTCAGATGCCATAGACTTGTCAGATTTTGAATCAGAACATCCAATATTCTTGTAGAGATCTTTCTTCATCTCTTCAATGTAGATTTCTACTATTTTCTCTTTGGAGTAAATTTCAGAATATTTTTTAGTCAGAATTTTAAATGGACTCATTGCATCTTTTTCTTTTTCTTGTTGATGCTGTAAATCTTTCTGGTATGCAGAAATTTTTTCTTTNAACCTTCTATTTTTCTTACTCACTCGACGACCACCATTCGAGTTGCTGTGAAATGGTTACATAAAGATTACAGGAGGCGTAATATTGTTAACATACTAGGATCTTTGCATTGTCTTCTTCTGATATTGAGATATTGACTACTCGGAATAAGCATATTTTTCAAGGTTAGGATCTCTACTTGGATGCTATCTTTCACAAGATCAAGGTTTTTGTTATTCGATGTCTCTATTTACACTTTCTGACATTGCCCACTAGTTTTCTTTATAAGTTGGAGTTGCTTGAAGGCGAGGATCCCTCCTAGGGCTGGCTTGAGATTTGATATATTGCACAACCTGTAAAACCCAAGATTTTGTATAATCATGACTTTGTAATTTAAGTGTACTAGGATTACGCAATTTTCGGGTATCTATCTCATTATTTAAGATGTAAGATTTGCAAGATTATCTAAAGTTGGGTGGATAATTTTATCATGTACAATATTTTGAGATCAAGATTTAAGATAATATTGTGCATATATTTTGAACTTATGAGCAGATAAAGATCTAAGATTTGAAATGATATTGAGATACCGTGATAAAGATCAATCAAAAGATAATATGATCCCTATATTTCGAATTCAATGATGTATTTAATGTATAATTTCGAAATATCTGAGGGATGAAGATTTAGATTTCGAAATACTATCCAAGATCACGGATAAAAGAATGATAATTATCCTATATTTAAATTTTGATTCGAAAATTCAAACGCGAGGATAATACACGATCATGATAACAGCCAACCCCTATAAATAGGAGGGCCATGGAACTCGAAAATCACGCCTCAGAATTCATCAATATTTTCGAGTTTTCTCTCTAGTCTCCCTAGGAAATTTCGAGACTTTGCTCTCTTGGTTCTGCCGAGTATCGAAGCGCTACTGCAGTCCAAAATCGGGGAATGAATTCGAAATTTTTCCAGTGCAGGAACCCCCTCTCTTTCACGTTTTTTTTTCTTCAAGAATTAAGGTAAGTGGGCTTGTTTTAAAGTTGAAATTTTTGTTTTATGCATTTTCGCTTTTTTGGAAAATTCGGTCGAGTGCAAATTTTTCTTCTACCCCTTCTGGTTACGATTGTTGCATGAGTTATGTGTGCACACTGTGAAGATTCAACTTGATATGGGAAGGAATCCCAACTATGATATGACCCTTACGCGGTGGGGATGTAACTGCTACATGGCCTCGCCCCCCTTAGAAGATTGAAAATTAGGGACTGATATCAGTAAACTATCGAAAGTAGAGGAATCTCAGTGTTTGGTCGACGGTATTCATATGGTTTGAATCATCTTATGGAAGGTGTGTGTTTCGAATATTTTTTGCATATTGTTTGTTGTGCTCGAACGGCCCCCACTTACTGAGTGAAAACCATATCACTCACCCTTTACTCTCCCATCCCCAGATAAATCTGAAGAACATGTTGAGGAAGACGAGTTCGAACAATTTTGGGGCTGGTGATTCACGAGATCAGTAGTAGCCATGTNTATAGGCAAGGGATACCTTCATCAGTATAACCAAATTCTGGCTGCCATTTCAAGATCCATGGAATTCCAAATTCCATGAAGAATAGACATAAAGTCTTCCCATCAATCCAATGTTCAGAAAATGATTTTTTAATACTTGGTGACACATTTAACCAAGTATTCATTGGTTTTATAAAAACCTCAGGCAAAATTTTTGCTGATGGACCAAAAATCTTCCACCATGTGAAGAACCAATTTGGAATAGGATAATGAAAAACATTTTCGCAAATTTTCAGAAACCATGTATGTTTCTTTTTCTCATTTTCATAGAATAGAGTTTTATTAAAACTCTCTACATAATCCCAAAAATTAAATTTGAAACTCATTTTATGAGTATCAGAATAAAATTCTTTTTCAATCGATGGAGATATACCCCATTCTTCAATAGATATTATCTTTTTAATAATGAACTTGGAGAAGTTATAACTTCCTTTTTGCTGAGTATTACTGAAAAAGTGAGTTATATCAACACTTTTTGTGGATAACAAAAGATTTTCATAAAATCCTCTTTGTTTATAAGAACCAAATACATATGATGTATTTGTTAAATATCTCTCCATGATAGTCCACGGAGTCTTTTCCCATTGGATATCCTTTTCTTCTATAAGAAGAATTAATTCACGATGTTTGGTCTCTGTATATAGAGCCGAATCATTATCATCTTCTTTTATGATATTAGCATATGATGCTGAAGATTGAGAATCTGTATTAGATTTCTGCTTCTGTTTCAAAAATTCTTGAAACTCATTGTATAACTCATTATTTTGCTCAGTATTACTGGCTGATGAACTAGATAAGTTCTGGGCTATTAGCCTCTGCTTGCCATGCTGTGCTATTATATTAGGGGGTTTTCCCCTACCACCTCGCCCTCTATAAGAGGACTCTCCTCTTCCTCGAGAATACATATCTGTAAAGAAAGACATTAAGATAAATATTCACGAGTTAA
>NC_133322.1:6970011-6998923 GCF_012295235.1 Primulina huaijiensis
AATCATCTTATGGAAGGTGTGTGTTTCGAATATTTTTTGCATATTGTTTGTTGTGCTCGAACGGCCCCCACTTACTGAGTGAAAACCATATCACTCACCCTTTACTCTCCCATCCCCAGATAAATCTGAAGAACATGTTGAGGAAGACGAGTTCGAACAATTTTGGGGCTGGTGATTCACGAGATCAGTAGTAGCCATGTTTTCGAATTTTCATGTTTTAATTCCTTGTAAAATGCTTCGGCATTATTTATTTTTCAGTTGTAAAGACGATGTTATTTTGGAATTTATGAAATAAACTGGTTTCGATTTATATTGTGTTACGAGGCTGGTTGTTTTTCGATTGTGTGATTGATAAACAACGACATTGTCGACTAACCCCGGTTTCGTGACGTGACACAACCACCATGCACATTTACATCAACACCGATGATGTGACATTCACCTATTAGATGTGATGAAATATAAACTAATTATACATTCAATAGACGAATGTCACCTAATCGATCGGTTGGTGTGCAACATATCAAAACTNCTACTTTACCATCTAAATCATGAAGCTCTCTTTCGATTCTATTAAATCGGTAAACCATCAGTGACAGCAATGTCAGACAACAAATTTGAAGTTCTTTTGAATTTTTTTTTTATGCCAAAAAAAATGAAGAAAAATCCATCTTAAACTTTGTCAAGTATTGAATACTATATCTGGCTATATATAAATCAGTAACAGCACATTAGATTTATTTTACCGGCTAAGTTTTACTTCTTCCGGTTGCGATTTACTTTCCCGGCCAAATCGTATTCTACCGACGGGTCCGGTTTCCGCCGTCGATCTCGAAATAATTTTTCTTTTTAGAATGCGTTTGTTTGTTCTTGGTTAACCTTGGGGACCTATTTCATGCCCTACTACAACTATTACATTTCAATGTCTTTAATCAAAGTTACCACTTCAATTATGAGTGCTCACCTTTTCTTTTCTTTTTTTTTTTTTAAATTCAATATCTTAACATAGAAAAGTATATAATATAACAACTTTAATTTTTTAATTTATTGGTTGGCGGATGGCTAGCTCTATCGACTGTTGAAGGATCCAATGTAAAAAAACCAGTGATCTAAAAAGCCCGCTTAAGCGAGGCTCGGCAAAAACGCTTCGCGTCGGAGAAACGCTTCGCTTCGGAGAAAGCGGAAAAAAACGGTCAAACTGTAGTTTGACCGAATTAAGCATAATTAAGGTGTTTAATTAAACGTGCTTAATCACAATTAATCGCATCTATTTATTTTTTTAATTTTTTTAATTTTGAAGGTATGTCTTTTGATTTTAAAATAATAAATTAGGTTTATAATTTAGATGTTTATTTTTTTAATTTTAATTATGATTAAGCGTGTCTGATAATAATTTGACAAATATTTAACATTTTTAATGTGGTCTAGTTGTAAAAATAAAATAAAGATTGTAATTTTGATATTTTTATAATTTTATAAATATCAGAATTAATGCATCAAACTTAAATTTATCATATTTATGTATTATTTTATCTATTTATTGGTTTGAGATAATTACAATTACACTAAAGATAAAAAACGCTTTTTCACGCTTAAGCCTGTGCTAATCTCGCTTATGCTTGAAAAGCTTGGAGCTCGACATCCGCGCTTCGGGACGCTTCACGATTTTTAAAACCTTGAAAAAACTGAAAACTTTTCATTCATGTCAAATTTTATATTCGAAATCATGCAGTATGGGATCCTTTACACGCGAATTTTGGATCCAAATATATATCAGTAGCCATCAATTGACTAAATTATTCGTATTAGATGATTAATTTGTTGGAGTACTGTTTTTTCGAATTCAAGACACAAAGAAAGTTTAAAAATTTTTTGTTTTGACGTTCAAAACGTTCTTGGTTGTATAATTTAAATAAACATTCATAAGATTTTTAGTTTAATTTAACTTTGTGTATATAATATCGGCTCCAACTATTCCGGTTTTTAAGTGAATAGAACCATTTTTGTAAATCTCTACGAACGAATCTCCTCTTTTCTTTGATCGTCTAATCAGGTCCATGACCACATACTAGATTCCTTGTAAAGATCGCAATAGAGATCTAAATAAAATTTGCGTCGCGATTGGATCGCCGGAATTTCAGAAATCTTGAGGTTCTGTGGTGGCTTCGAGGCGGCGGCGCGGTGAAAAGGAGGCCGATATATATCCCCTCTAAAATAAGGGGTGGGGGAAAATTGCCTGAAGGAGGGGAGGGATTTCAGTGTAATCGTTAAGTTTTTTCTTATGTCATCAATCTATGATAAAATATTTATAAAAATACAATATCACAATCTTCTTAGGATTCTAATCATATCATGATTCTTTATTTTCATTATTTAAAATTATCAGATTGTATTTTTTTTTTTTGAAAATATTAATTAATCAATCAATTCTAGACTCTCGTAGAATATTTCATGAGAATCTTGTACATAATAGTCACCACTACTAATATTATTATTTAATTAGTAGATTCTAAAATTATTAATTGAATAATTGTGAACTCAATATAACCCCGATCGACGATCAAACAGCGTCGATGTACCGATGGTGCAAATATTCATATAATAAAAATTGAAAATTTTGAAAGACAATTTTTCACTGATCCATTTTTTACAGCTGCCAGTTTTGTGAATTCCTTCACTAAAACAGACAATTCCAGTCTTCTCACACAATTAACATTTAAGTTAACTTCTACAACTTTCATACATAGAATCAACTTAGAAACTCCTTTATAAGTTATCTGTTTGATCTCCATCAAACTACAGTCGACAAAATTCAACTCCTTTAATTTGACTAGCTCAACGAGAACACAAAATCCGATACTTGTGTGACCCCCAATGATTTAGGGATACAACTAGTCATGAGTTCACAACTTCATTGTGATTCAAAAAGTATTTGTTCCTATTCGGACTTATCCTAATTAGCCTCAATTTTTTCGTCAACCCCTTAATCAAGAACATAAGAACTCAAGTCTGATTGCACCCATCAGATCAAATTTACAACAATTTAGTAGATTGAAAAAACATCTCATCTCAATAAACAATCTTTTCTGATGTCGAAGATCAATCAAGGCTGTAATCACATAACATACTCGGGAATTTTTAGAAATTTTAAATATGGCTCTGATACCACTTGTTGGTCTGAAGTACGATATTTTGAGATATAAATATGAAAATAAAGTATAAAATGGGACATCGAGATTTACTTGAAAAATCCCTAAAAATTATTATGATAAAAAACCACGGACAAGATGAAAAAAATTTCACTATAATATTTTATGATGTATAATCAGTCACTGTATTTATAAAGAGAACCCCCACTTTGTTTATACAAGAAAGTAAACAACTCACAAATATTGTATAAATAATTAAAAAAAATGAGAAAAACTTGAGAATTAAGATTCTCGAATTGAGAATGAGATACAAAGAAGTTTTATAGAGCTCCCTTCCATGTAAAATCCCATGTAGTAAATTTTCTTCCTACTTTTGTCAAGTTGTCAACAAATTTACCGAATATTCCATAGAACATGATCCGACATCGTCACTTTCATAGTTAATGAATGCCATTTTTTCACATTGCTCCCACTTCCAACTTTGTCGACCATTCACATCCGCTTTCCACGTTTGCTGACCAACTCCACTCACACTTTGCCTATCTTTGTCTGCCACCAACTCCACCAATCATTCACAATGAATTGGGGTCCCATCTAATCATACTTTGTTGCGTTTAAGTGGCAAATAATTGCAGTTTTCTTCTCAATTTGTATCTGCAAATCCATACCGGAGATCGTAGAAATGGCATATGCTGCTCTTGTTTCGCTTGCTCAAACACTGAAACAGGTCCAAGTTGAAGATTGCGTTCAGGTTCTTTTTGGCGGCACAAAAGAACATGAATCACTCCATGAAAACATAATGCGTCTGGTAAAGTTCCTCGAAGAATTTCCTGAGGAACACGCCCCAGCTGTTCGTCCTTTGGAAGAAGCAACCAGAGATGCTGCCTACGAGTTGGAAGATCACATCGAAAGATACGTTACTCTTTCTGATAAGTTTCTTCATGAATCAACGGACAATGAAAAAAATACTTCTTTGATCACGTTGAAAGATACGTTACATAAACATATTGAAGGTGTTAAGTCTCTGATAGAACACGTTGGTTCAATTCTGGAAGTTGCAACAGAGGTAAAGAATGCCTTCACAGCAGAAGATTCGTCAATACGCTCGGATACTTCTTCATCAGCTTCTGGTTCATCAAGACATGAACCAAGTGAACAAGAAAAACTGGTAGGAGTTAGAAATGACTTGATTCAAATCATGGATCGAGTCACCGGGTATGAGTCCAATCTTCAAATCATCCCAATCGTTGGGACGGGAGGAATTGGCAAAACTACTCTGGCCAGAAATGTGTATTCAGATCTCTTAATCGAACAACACTTTGATGTTCGTCACTGGGCAACGGTTTCTCAAGAATTTCGTGTACGAGAGGTTCTTCAAGGTCTCCTTTGCAAGGAAGGAGAAGCGACGGAGCATGCCGAAACGTTAATCGAACGAGTGTACAAAAATTTAAAAAATAGGAGATATCTGTTTGTTTTGGATGATATGTGGCATGATGAAGTATGGGATCGTGTAAGAAGGGCATTCCCCGATGACAACAATGGTAGCCGTATCATCATCACTACAAGGTTTGTGTCCAAAAGTTGTTAGCTCTTTGATTCGAATAATTTAGAATATGAATATGAATTTTCTTTTTTAACACTCGAACCCAATAGATTGTCAGACGTGGCTTCAGCGGTCGACTCACTCAGCCCACTTCATCGAATGGAGTTTCTAAATGAGGATCAAAGCTGGGACTTGCTTCGGGAGAGGGTGTATGGACAAGAACATTGCCCTCGACAATTAGAAGAAGTCGGAAAATTAATCGCAAGAAACTGCAAAGGACTCCCCCTCACGATTGTTGTGATAGCAGGACTACTCAAGGTCAACAAGACCAAAGATTATTGGGCTAGTGTCGCTAAAAACATTAATGAAGCAATAGCTACAAATGATGACAAGTTCTTTGCGATACTGTCGTTGAGTTATGACAATCTTCCTCATCATTTGAAAGCTTGTTTTCTGTACATGGGAATCTTCCCTGAAGATTATATGATACCCGCAAACAAACTCATCAAGTTATGGGTTGCTGAGGGCTTCCTAAAACCTTCAAGATCGGAAAACTTGGAAGAGGTGGCAGAAGAGTATTTGGTCGATCTTGTTAATAGAAATCTTGTTTTGGTCACAAAGAAGAGGTCTAACGGCGGGATCAAATTTTGCGGTATCCACGACGTCTTGAGGGAGTTGAGCATAAAAAGGGGGCAAGATGAAATTTTTTTTCAACACTATAAATTCCATTATACTAGTAAAAGTAATCTAGTGCAAGTACCTAATATCCAACGTCGTTGGATAATTCATACTTCCGTTGGCTCCTATTTAGACAATATCCAGATCTCACCCACCAGTACACTTGTCTCACCTATCCGTTCTTTGCTATATATTTATGGTCATGATATAGGCATATTGCCATCCACTCCGCAGTTTTGTCTACTCAGAGTTTTGGATGGACTGAAAATAAGGCTAAAATGTTTACCTGATGAAATATTCGACCTAGTTAATTTGATGTACCTTGCTTTAACCTTTGATTACAGCTATACATCTTGCTTTCCAGCTAGAGTTACCAGACTTAAGAACCTTGAGACTCTGATCACTAATGACCCATATGGTTATACTTCTCCGTATTCTATGTCGTCGGAGATCTGGAAGATGCCACAATTGAAGCATCTTGTCCTGAGGAGAGGATCCATCTCGCCCATTCTCGCGAATGAAGAATTTTCTCCAAGCTTTTCTATCCTACATAACCTGCAAACTCTTCATGTCGTAGATTTACCGTTAACCGTGGAAGTGATTCTAAGGCTTCCGAATCTTAAAAAATTGAAGGTAAAATACGGGAGCCGTAAGCACTACCAAACTAACGGTATCAACAATCTTGTCTACCTGCACCAACTCCAAGTGCTGAATTTTGAGTTGGCGGAGCTGCCTTATGACTTGCCAAATATTTACAGCTTTCCCCGGAATCTAAGAAAGTTAACTTTGAGGGGTAGTTGGATTCCCTTGGAAAAGATGTTCATTGTTAATTCCTTGCCAAACCTTGAGGTGTTGAAACTTATGGAAAATTCGGTGGAAGGAGGAAAGTGGGAGATAACTGATGAGTTTCCGAGCTTAAAGCACCTGGAAATGGAAAGCATAAACCTCAATGAGTGGATAGTTGAAAGCGATCATTTCCCATGCCTCGAGAGGTTGTTTATTCGAGAGTGTTGCTACCTGAAAGAGGTTCCGGAAAGCATCGGAGATATAGCAACACTTCAGATTTTGACTATCAAAAGATGCAATTCGGGTGTCGAGGAGTCGGCGAGGAGAATACAAGAACAACAACAGAGCATGCAAAATGACGACCTGAAAGTTCATATTGTTCCTGTACCTTCGGAGACGGCATATTAATCCTTGAACACACATTTGTTCCTATCATAGAATAGGTTGGAGTTGGACATAATTTTTTTTTTTTGTGTGAGTAACTTGTTCAAGTTTGGATTTTTGTCGTTAATTTTTCAAAGTTTGGTTTTGGTAAATTAACTTTTAATTTTCAGCTATCTTGGTCGAATTGCTGACTTGATATCTGACAAATCAGTCATTTTCGATTTCATGCTGTCATTTTTTTTTATTCTATGTCAGTATTTTTCGGTGTCATATCGACAATTAGATCATACTATTCAAAAATTAAACGTTAATGTATCAAAACTAAATTTTAAAAAATCAATGGACCAAAACCTAAAATTATATAAGTTAATAACAGGAAAAAAAAAACTATTTTCTCTTTGAAGAAATGTTTTCATAGGCAACTATACGATTAATTTAAGCAAGAATAAAGAATGTCATGTAATGGGTTTTTTTTAAAAATAATTTAATTTTAAAAAAAAATTTCAAAAATAATGTAAAAAAAAAATATTTGCAAAACTACTGCAATCCGCGCTTAAGGAGCGCAGACGTTGCTCACGTGGAGTAGCGTCCGCGCTTAAGCGACGGAATATTGTAGTGATGGAATATATATACAAACCGTCGCTAATTAGCTACGGTTTATTAAATCGTCGCTAAAATAGAATCCGCGACGGTTAGCGACGGTTTAATTACTGAAACAGCGACAGTTAATAAGTCGTCGCTAAATGCCAAAATACCTACCTTCTCACACGTCACGCATAATTGTATCAACAGCGTGCACATGTACGTCGCGGATAATCTTGAACTTTCAACGGCTTGCAACTTTGCAGCGTGCAATATACGCTGCGGAAAAAGAATTCGCGCGCTGCGAAAAGCCATTTTTGTTGTAGTGAAGATAGAGGAAAAAAAAACAGACAATATGCTCATCAAAAAATAAGTTTTTTCAGGAACTTCTACTATTCAACCTAGTTTTTTCAGTGATTCAGGGGTTGCTGACTTTGGTTTGTTTGGTTAGCAGGATTTTAAGACTCCGTATTGGTGGAACATACACAGTTTTACAAATTTGCTTAATGTTGGTCCGCAGCATCTTGTACATGACATTCGACCACAGAATGATGTTGAGGAAAATGAACAACATTCAATTGAGATATCCCAGTCTTGATGAATTTCTTGTTTGTTTTTTCTCTGTCTTCACTACAACAAAAATGGCTTTTCGTAGCGCATATTGCACGCTGCAAAATTGCAAGCCGTTGAAAGTTCAATATTATTCGCGGAGTAGATGGGTGGTATTTCCAATTAAACCGTCGCTGATTCAATTTTAGCGACGGTTTTTATATATATTCCGTCGCTAAAATATTCCGTCGCTTACGTAGACCAGCGTCCGTGCTTACGAAGCGCGGACGCTGCTGCTCCGTAAGCGCGGATTGCAGTAGTTTTGGAAATGTTTTTTTTTTTTACATTATTTTTGAAAAAAATTTTTAAAATTAAATTATTTTTTAAAAAAACCCGCATTTTAATTGTTGTACAAATCCGCTATCTTACCTGTAATTCATTGTTGCATGGTTGAAACTGAAGAATTAATTATAATTTTTAAATTATTTTATGGTATAAGTTTGCTATAAATGTATAGGTTATTTTATTTAGAACATTAATTGGCTCTCGGCTGGATGAATTTAATTGTATCAATTAGGGATTTTATTTATTTCAAAAGTTAACATATCAGCATGGTCCATGAATAGGGACGGAGCTAGAGATTTTTTTGATGGGGGGAGATTTTTTTGTCATATTAATTAATCATTGAACATTGTATAACATGAATATATTTTTTCATATTTACACACAAAATAACGTATAATGTTGAATCAATTAAATTTTGATAAATTAACAAGGCTACTAAATTAAATGAACCTTCTTATAGAGTTTGGCTTGACTAAATTCATAAAAAAAACTGAACAATAATGTGTAATTGATTTCCCGAGCATAACTGATAATCTAAGTCTAACCGATTTCAAAGCGCAACTGATGGATAGGGATGGCAATGGGCCGGGGTGGGGGCGGGTTTGCCATCCTCCATCTTCATCCCCGAATTCCATCCCCACCCCTATATCCGCCCCAATCCCCGCTTTTTCGGGTTCGGGACATTGCCCCGGGACGGGGGCGGGTTTGCCATCCCTATCCTCATCCTCGAATTCCATCCTCACTCCCATACCCGCCCCAATCCTCGTTTTTTCGGGTTCGAGAAATCCCCAAACCCGAAACTTCGGGGGTCAACTTTCCATCCCCGCCCCCATCCTCATTTCAAAAATATTAATATGGTAAGACGATGACGGATTCGAAGATTTTCTCCAACCAAAACTTATTATTATCTATTATTATTAGAGATAATATTAATATTAATATCAATATCAATAATATTATTATTATTAATATTTTAAAAAAATAATATTATTATTATATTATTAATACTAATAATACTATTATTTTATTATTGATATTATTTTCGAGGCGGGTTCGGGGATTTCGGGGATGGTTATAGTAATCACATATCCGTCTCGAACTACATCGGAGATTTAAAAAAATCCCCGAATCCGAACCCAAACCCGAAAAAATCGAAAATCCCCATCTCCATTTCGGGTTTTTTCCGCGGGACCCCAAACCCGTGGAGAAAGTTGGCAGCCCTATTGATTGAAGATAATTCATCGAGGGTCATTGTTTCAAGGGCTATTGATTACTCTTCTGAATCAGTTAAGCACGTCAACGGACATTCTATGTTAATTTCCATATCATTTTTTTAAGGATCAAAGCCCAACATACATATTAGATATAATATTCCATACCTTAACTGCTTTATTGAATTGTTAAAAAGTCATAATACATGCCCATTACCAAATTGTACTATCTACGGAAAGGACAATGATTTGGCACAACGACCTCTATATTTGGAAATGACTATCATATCCAAAAAGAAAATAATTGAAATCAAAGCCTATAAATAGATCAGTTGGATAGACTTTCGATCTCTCCTATAGTTCTGAATTACGCACACATTATTTTGAGTATCAAGTTCTTGAAATCGTCTAATTGATCGAAACATTTTTCAGCACACGCTTGATTTTTTTATTCTGATATTTAGGATCAATTGGCTCCAGTGTATTTCCTTGAGAAATATTTGTAATTGACAGTAAGAGTCTTCTAGTCATTTTGTTAAGTTACGATATTTTTAAGAGTTTCAGCAGGTCAGATATAAGCCCTGCTGAAATGGGATGTTGCAAATTGCTTGTAATTGCAAAAATCAACTAGTATAATCCTTCCTAAGTGGAATAAGGGATAACGGAGGAGTTACAAAGTATTCGAACATCTATAAGCATTTTCTATGCCCTTTATTTCAGTTACTTTTATTTACGTTCAAATTTGATAGATTAACTATTCATTAGCCCTAACATTTATTGTGTTCAAATCTTTCCAGTGAGCATCTTTCGGCGTAATGCCGTTGGATTATTGATACCCAACCAACAATAACTACAATTTAGTCTTGCTAACCCAACCAAATTTATTAGAAAATTTGTTGAAATTGTTTATCCATCCACTCCTTCTAAACTAATCTCCCGATTCTACAAGTGGTATCAGAGATAGTTAATTCTTTTCTGTGAACACTTATACATAAAATGGCTTCTTTCAATAAGAGTGATTTTTTCTAAAGAATACTTTGACGATTACAAGATAAGGATGCAGACTCATTCAAATGAACATGATGATAACATGTGGTATGTCATCACAGACGGACTAATGAAAATCATGAACGTCAATATCGTCATTGCTATTACAGAAAGTGCATTGCAGATGTCGAGAAGCCACAAATGGAATGCACTGGTGAAGACAATAAAAAAGAAATTTTGGATAATGTTTCTAAGGAAATATTGTACAAAACACTGGATAAGAATACATTTAGCAAGATCAAGATGTCTTCTACTGCCAAGGACATATGGGAGAAATTGGTCTAGTTATGCGAGAGTAAATATCAAACGAAGGAAAATAAATTTTTTGTTACGATACAGAAATTTGATAGCATCAAGTTAAAACAAGAAGGGTCCATGTCTGATTTCGACGGAAGTGTTAACAGTGTAGTAATCGAACTGGCAGCTCTTGACAAAGAATATAGAAAATGAGAGATAGCCTTAAAGGTAGCTTGAATTACATGAGATGTCCACTGATCTTACAGCCTATGAGTACGAACTGCAGTCAAGAACAAATGGTGAATCCACTTCCAAAATGACCACTGCTCTGGCTGTTGCAACAATCGATCAATCAATTTCAAAATAAAAATCTTTTGAATAATTAAGTAATGATGTTATGTCATTATTTGTAAAGAAATTTGACAAGTTTATGAGGAAGAAAAAAATGTAATTTCCAAAACTCCAATCAAACAAACCATCATAAGAGAGAATCCGTTGATGAGGAAAATTCTTGTTTCAACTGTGGTAAAGTTGGCCACTTCATAGCCGACTATCCCATACTAAAGAAGAATGAGAGAAGACAGATTGATAAGGATGAAAGATATCATGATAAGAAGAAGTGAGTTCATGATGATAAGAAGTCTTTCAAGAAGAGAATAGATCAGAAGATACTTGTAACCGAGGACAATAAATATAATTTGGTAGATTCTGACTCTAAATCATCTGAGTCGGAGTGTTCCAGTGGTAGTAGTAATGAAAGAAGAGGTGCAGTGCCTAATGGTGGATGCCAAGCTAGAATCCAACACTGAAGATGTATTTGATTTTAGCTCAACTAACTTTATACGAGATGATCTTATCACAGCACTGCACGATATGATAAATGAGTATAAGATATATTCCCAATCATTGGAGGAAGTCAAAGCTAAGCAATCAAGCCTTCCTAACAAAGGTGTTGAGCCTAACTATGAACAATCAGGAGCAGAGCCGTGCTTATTCAGAGTCAAGTGAGTCCAATGACTCAGGCCCATCTTTTTTTATTGAACAAATCGATTATACATACTTGATTAGTATTTTTAGCTCTAAAACTGTTAGACGAGTTGTTTTTAGTGATCATTTTGGACATGTTTGATATTTTTATTCATTTAGTTTTTTATATTGTCTTTAACGTATTGATTTAATTTGAAAAATTGTTATGGAACTAAAAAAATATGAACACACATTATGATTCAGAGACCAATTTTTAAAAGTTAGACTCGGACCTAAATATTGTTAGGATTGGCCCTGATCAGGAAAAGTGACAAATCTCAGGGCAGAAGTCGGTTCTCACCCCTATTCTCAAATTTACAATATAATTTCTCACTAATTTCTACAATTATGATATGATCTTTATTTAAATATAAATCAAATTAATTAGGAAAAAATGCACACTCAATTACCGCGTGCGCGAGTGTACTAATATATATAATACTTTTTTGGTGGATTAAGGTATACGGTAATGAATGGAATTTTGCTTTAAATATGGTAATTTTTAAATAGTCTTTAATTATATTCCTAATATGTACTTTAAATTCTTTTTACATAACCACACAAATATTATAATTTACTAGTGTCCCGTTGCATACGGTTGAATTAATTATAATTGATATTTTTCTTCTTTTTTTTAAAAAAAATTCTGAATGATATCTAAAAATTTAATAATATAATCATAAACAATGATAAATAAATACTTTTATAAATTTAAAACTGCATTTGGATTGAAGAATTTGATTTCCAATCCACACATCAAATACATTTATATTTGGTTCAAAATTAGAATAAATGATTTGAAATTTTTTATATTTGTTAAGTACATATTTTTCTTCAATTTCAAATTCACTTCTCAACCTAATTATTTCAAATCCATTGATTTGAAATCCTCTAACAAATCCAAATCCGTCTATCCAAACGCAACTTAAAAGATTTTTGAAAACGCATAAGATATGTTATACCAAAACTAGTTATTCTAAAACTTTCATGCTTTATAACATGGTAAATATAACGTATAGATATAACTATGAGTACATACATATTAACATTTTTTGACATTAAATAATGTTTTTATGAAATGTCTTGTAAATAATATCAAAATAGAAAAATTTTAAAATAGTTTTTTAAAATATTTTTACATAAAAACAAATATACCACTATAAAAAGAAAATAATAACTAATATATTTAGTATGTGTGTGGTTCAATAAAAAATGGGATTTGAAATTTCAGTTTGTTGTTTGACAACAAATTAAAATGTATTTTGAAATTTTATTTGATAATTAAAAATAATATTATTTACTATTAAAAAATCATTTTTGATACATATTTATTTTATATGTTGTTGTAATTTATTTTTTATTAATTAAAATTTAAATTAATGAAAAATATGTATAATAATTTATTATGCATTATTTTTTATTTTGATTTCCATCCCTCACCTGTACAAGAGTCTTGGCGGGGGAGATGGTTCGCGCTGCCCCGTTTCTTCAAAAGACGGACGGCATAGTGAATTTTTTTTTTTTTAAAAAAAATTAATTTATTTTTACGATAATTTGATAAATGAGCACAAAACAATATATTTTGATAAATGTTATAAAAAGTACTATAATTTGTTTAAAGAAAGCCATATTTTTACCTATATTTTTAAATTCAATCATTTTTTATCTATATTTTAAAATTTGTAGATGATTATATCACTCGTAAAAAATATGAAAAAATTATTAATTTATAAATAACAAAAATCGTGTTCATATAATTATCAAATTGTATAAACATGCAATGCCTGTATATGAATACTAATTCGTACTATATTATGAAGTTTTAGATCCTTAGAATAATTACCTTAGAGGATATTAAAATATTTTATTTCATAATTACTCTTCTTACCCTACTAAAAGCATCCTCAAGCCATCCCATATTTTACATAGAAAAAAATCTAAACTTTAAGAGTGAGTCTCACGTGAGACCGTCTCACGGATTTTAATCAATGAGACGAGTCAACCCTACCCATATTTACAATAAAAAGTAATACTCTTAGCATAAAAAAGTAATACTTTTTCATGGATAACCCAAATAAGAGATCCGTCTCACAAAATTGGACCCGTGAGACCGTCTCACACAAGTTTTTGTCAATTAAATAAGAGTACAAATTATAATGGCACATGAACTATTTGTTAAATGTAAATTGATACACGAACTTTTGTTAATTATATAATTGGTACATAATAACCGAATTGGCCAATTTCTCTTTGTATTTTAATTTGATACATAATATTTTGACAACTAAAATTTAGGATATAGTTATGATTAATATTTCAATTAATAAATGACCACAAATAGTAATGGAAGCGCAATTGATGTATATGTTTAAAAATAATTCCAATAACTATATTTCACAAGAATTAAGAGTTTAACAAGTTTTAATAATTGTATTGAATAAAAAAATATTAAACTCTTAAAAGAATTTGATAATTGATTGTCTATACTATTAATTAAATTATTATTATGCATTAACCTTCGAGTTCTCACATGTTTAATTTTGTCTTTTTCCCCTTCATTTATTATGAAAATTTCATGATATTTATTAATTCATTAAAATCATGCTTATAAGACTTTGGAACATATTTATTATAATTTATATTACAAAAATATAATTCATGTATTTTAATGATAGTGAAGATGTAACGTTCAAAAGTCAACTCACGTAAATAACATGTATACACATGATTTAAATTGCATATTTATTTTATTTAATTGATTTTAAATGCTTAAATAATATATTTTACATGCTTAAATGTTAAGTGCTCAATTTCACTAAATTGAAGGATTCTATCCGAATATTCGATAATAGGCTGGGGAAAGGAGACCGATGACGACCAAGATAAAATATTTTCAATATGTATTTTCAAGGGTTATTAATATGATTAAATATGATTAAATTTTTCTAAAAATGGTATAGTCCAAATTATTTTACGAGACGAGCATGATTATATTCGGAAGGACCAAAAATATTATTTTTGAAAACTAATTTTTATAAACTTTTATTTTTCAATTAAATAGGTGTTATTTAGCCTAATTTAACTAAGATTAATAAGTTCAATTGCTCATAAACCTGAAGGCCCAAAACCTATGCTCATTAGCATGCAAATTTTAAATCTATAAAATAGAAACCTAGGCTTCCTTGGACTCCATAGCAGCCGAAATTCACACACAACACACACAAATATTTTCAAAATTTTGGAGAGCAAGAATCAAGGAGTTTTCATCGCCCGTTCGTCTCCCTTCGCAACCCACACCAACGATCGCATATTCGAGCATTCTAAAACGCAAAGGCACGCTTCTAAACTTCTTTAACGCACCATTCAAATCATATTAAGCTTGTTTTTATGTATTTTTGCATGAAAAATATTTGAGTACGAATCACTCATCGTTTAGATTACTATTTTCAAAGTTTTGATGGTTTTACGAATTGTTTGAGAACTTTATGAATTCTAAGGGACATGCTGTCAAGATAGGATGATTAAGCGATGTAAAAAGGGTCGTTTAGGGATGATATGAAGGCTGGACCTAAAAAAGGAAGGGAGTTGTAAGGCCCGAGATTTTATCATTTTAATCCGAGATTATTTAATTTATGATTTTGGAAAGTTGAGGATTGAAATTGAATTAAAAAAAATTGTGAGGACCAAATTGCAAATAGTGAAGTTTCAGGGGCTAAAGTTCAATTAAGTAGATTGAATGGGACACTTGGCTTTCTTATGCAACTTGATATGTCAAATATCATTTCCTTTTTCAGACTCCAGCAAGAATCGAACGAATTCCATAACTATTCTCTCAAATTTTCCTCAAAGCCTAGAAATTTATTGTGCAAGATCCGTTTAGCAGAATTTAAATCCGATCACAGTTCTGTGCTCCTCTCGTCACCTACTACACAAGGACGTAAGTTTCATTACTTTCTGATATGTTTTGAAATTTATGTATTGGGAGAATTATAATTTGATAATTAGTATGTGTTCTGGGAATACTAGACATCGTAGAATCGAAGTCAGATCGAAGAACAAGTTGATTCTGGAATTGTTATGATTTTCTAATTTTATCGATTGAAATTGAACAGATTTGGATTATGGATTGATTACAGATTGTAACGGATATGGGTTATGGTTTGTAATTGATATATGTTGCTATTGTATTGACGGGGATATCGGGATTGTGCCGTTATGCCGTTGATTTGCATTAAATTCAGAGTAATCAGATTCAATATTGAATTGTGAATGGAATGGTGATATTATTATTCTCGATATGTCATTTCAGATTTACAGAGACAGTCTTGAGTTCAGCACTTATATTGCTTCAGACCGAGACTACGAAAGAAAGGTATAAGTCAATGTCGAACCCGGGAGAATGACTCGAGTTAGATATAACTTGAGTTTCCCTAAACCACATACTTATTGTTATTATATGCATTGATTTGAATTGATATGCTTGGTCTATTGATTTATAGAAAGCGTGATTAGACGATTGGTCTTGTGACAGAGGTGCCAGACTGTGATAGAGTAGTCACTGGCCCATTGCACATTGTCACAGAGGAGTTATTGGCGGAGGTGCCAAAGTCTTTGACGGATAGGTCAAGACACTAGATGTTTGGTTTATATCGATGTTTGATTAGGAGTGGATTTACTTCTATTACTGAGATTCGATATAGTATGCCAACGTCTGGAAACCGGGATCCCTAGACTAGGAATGAGTCTAGTCTGAGCTGTAGAGTCACGAGTTATTTACAGTTTTATATCAATTTATGTTTTCAGATTTAATACATGTGATTGATATTTGTTTCATGATTTTATAGGGTTTGATGTATATAGGGTTTGGAACACTTGATTTAATATCAATCACATGTATTAAATCTGAAAACATAGGGTGTGATTTAACCCATGTGATTTTATAGGGTGTGATTTAACCCATGTTTTCAGATTTAATACATCGTGATTAGAGTGGAGACTTCGGACTTTGATGTATATAGGGTTTGGAACACTTGACATTTAGTTGTTACACCTTAGTTTGAGTTTGATGTTTGTTGTACAAGACTTGTACTATTATACTGATATGTATAATTAGATTGATTCCATTACGTTCCGCACTATATTAAAAAAAAAATTGTAGACCCATATTAATTACATTGATCCAATTATCCCAATGACGATTAAGAAGATGATTAGTGTCCGAGTCCCCACAACAGGTGGTATCAGAGCAATAGATCCTTTAGACTGAGATAGAAGCTAGTGAGCGAGGTAGATTGAGTTTTCTTTCCTGCTTTTGTGTGCTAGCATGTTTATTGTTTATGTTTACTGAATTATCTGATTTGATATGGTAACCTGTATTATTGAGAATGAATCAGAACCGATTATTGATCAGAGGTAAGATGATCAGAAAGGGACTGAAATAGATTTGTTTTATTGGATTGCTAACCCTTTTGATAATCAGATATGCCTCCTCGACGAATCCCAGAACAGGGCAGTACTTCGAATCCTCCAATGGATGTGACAGCAACACCAATGGAAACCTTGCTGAAGAGATTTCAGTCATTCCATCCACCGACTCTGAAGGGTACTGGGACTTCAGTTGATTGCGAGAGTTGGCTAGATGACATTGAGATGCTGTTTGAGTCCTTGGATTATACAGATGAGCGGAGAGTGAAACTGATTGGGCACCAGTTGCATGACGTTGCAAAGAACTAGTGGATTACAACGAAGAGAGCATTGGAGCATAGAGGTATGAATGTTACTTGGAAGGTATTTAAAACGGAATTTTATCAGAGATTCTTTCCAGTGTCATATAGAAAGGACAAAGGCGCAGAATTTGCAAATCTGAGACAGGGTCAACTGAACATTGAGAAATATGTGGCCAAGTTATCTACCTTACTACGATTTGCTCCACATGTGGCCGAGAACGACGAAACTGTTGCTGATCAGTTCATCAATGGCCTGAATCCTGAAATCTTTACACTGGTGAACTCTGGACGACCGAACAACTTTGCTGATGCCCTGAACAGAGCAAAGAGAGCCGAAGCTGGTCTGATTAGACAGAAAAGAGCTTCGTATGTCGCACCAGCATCGAGACCACAACAACCATCCTCAGCTCAGTTTCCACAACCTCCTCCCAGATTTGAGATTGGCAGTAGCAGCAGTGGAAAGAGAAATCAGTTGAAAGCTCGAGGGAAACAGTTCAAGAGATCTGGAAGCAGTTCATCCAGTTTTAGTGGCTCATGACAGACTGCCCAGAGCCAGAGTTATACCGGAGCTTATTACAGCACGTGTGGAAAGAGACATTCCACAGAGCAGTGTCGAGGAGTGTTTGGCAGTTGCCGTATTTGCGGACAGCAGGGACACTTTGCTAGAGTATGTCCCCAGAGAGGTTCTCAGGGATCCCAGGGAGCAGAGTCATTTGGATCAGTGGCTCAGACAGGGAGACGACCGTCAGCTGTTCATTCTTTCCAGCCAGCACCATCTACCCAGTCACAACAAAGGCTAGGAGGAAGCCAGACAGTTAGCCAGCCTCCTAGACAGCAAGCCAGAGTTTTTGCTTTGACTGAGGAGCAGACACAGGATGCACCTGATGTTGTCGTTGCAGGTAACTGTTCTATTTCTGGTTATCCTGCTTATGTATTGATTGATACTGGTGCATCGCATACATTCATGTCTGAGAGATTTGCATTGATGCATTCTTTGCCTGTTGAGTCATTATGTACTTTAGTATCTGTCTCTTCACTTTTGGGGAGAGGTCTTGTATCAGTNACATTCTTTGCCTGTTGAGTCATTATCTACTTTAGTATCTGTCTCTTCACTTTTGGGGAGAGGTCTTGTATCAGTGACTTCTGTTAGATCTTGTATGCTATAGTATGATGGTTATGAGATTGAGTTAGATTGTATTGTACTTGGTTTGTCTGATTTCGACTGTATTATCGGTATTGATATATTGACCAAGTACAGAGCTACCGTTGATTGCTTCCACAAGATTGTGAGATTCAGACCTGACATGGCTGACGGGTGGAAATTTTACGGTAAGGGTTCTAGATCTAGAATTCCTTTGATATCTGTTATGGCTATGACTCGATTGTTACAGAAAGGAGCAGAGGGGTTCCTTGTCTATTCAGTTGATTTACTGAAATCGAGTCCATCATTAGCGGATTTGCCAGTGGTGTGTGAGTTTGCTAATGTCTTTCCAGATGAGATTCCTGGATTACCTCCGATTCGAGAGATAGACTTCAGCATTGAGTTGATGCCAGGTACCGTTCCGATATCTAGAGCTCCGTACAGGATGGTACCAATTGAGTTGAAAGAATTGAAGGAACAGTTGGAGGATCTACTGGCCAAGGGATATATCAGACCGAGCGTATCTCCGTGGGGTGCTCCAGTACTGTTCGTGAGAAAGAAAGGCAGTTCGATGAGACTCTGTATCGATTACCGGCAACTGAACAAAGCAACGGTAAAGAATAAGTATCCCTTGCCTCGTATTGATGATTTGTTTGATCAGTTGCAGGGTTCTTCGGTATATTCCAAGATTGATTTGAGATCTGGATACCATCAGCTGAGAGTCAGGGATTCTGATATCTCGAAGACAGCGTTTAGAACCAGGTATGGATATTACGAGTTTATTGTCATGCAATTTGGTTTGACGAATGCACCGACTGTATTCATGGGGTTGATGAACCGTATCTTTCAAAGATATATGGATGATTTTGTGATCATTTTTATTGACGATATCTTGATTTATTCCAAGAATATGATGGACCATGCTGAGCATCTGAGAACTGTATTGAGAATTTTGAGGGCTGAGAAATTATATGCTAAACTTTCAAAATGTGAGTTCTGGTTGAGACAGGTTGTATTTCTGGGTCACATCATATCCGGAGATGGTATTTCTGTTGATCCTAGCAAGGTTGAGGCCGTGATTTCTTGGCCGAGACCGACATCAGTGCCGGAAATACGCAGTTTTATGGGTTTAGCAGGATATTATCGACGATTCATTAAAGATTTTTCCAGTATTGCTAAACTGATTACGCAGCTGACTCAGAAGAATGCTCCATTTGTCTGGTCTGAGGAGTGTGAGTCCAGTTTTGTTGAGTTGAAGAATAGATTGACTAGTTGTGATGATCCGGACGCTAATCATTTTCTTAATCGTCTTTGGGATTTAATTATCAATTAAGATAAACAGGGTCTAAAAATTTTTCTTTTTAGAATGCAAGTGTGGAACGTAATGGAATTTAACTAATATACATCTCAGTATAAAAGTACAATAATGTACTACAATACTTCAAACTCAACTAAGGTTTAACTACTAAATGTCACGTGTCAAACCCTATCTACACCAAGTCCGGAATCACCACGCTAAACTCGTCTTCTCTCATCATCTTTTTGACCCCGATCATGTCCCACCTGTTGTCATGCACACATACAAACAAGACAACAGCCGGATACTCCGGTGAGAATAAATCCCAGTATAAATAATGTATACATGCAATCATATAACTGATATAAAGCATGAATTAAAACTTATTACATGTAGCATAATCAAACAACATGTATCGTTACTAAACTGTAAATAAAACATGAATCGATTATATTTGTTTCATGCTTTTATATCGATTATATGATTGCATGTTTTGTTGATTTATATTGGGATGTATTTCTCACCGGAATTATCCGGCTGTTGTCATGTTTGTATGTGTGCATGGCAACAGGTGGGACAGGATCGGGGTCAGGAAGAAGATGAGAGAGATCGTGATTAGAGTGGAGACTTCGGACTTTGATATATATAGGATTTGGAACACTTGACATTTAGTTGTTACACCTTAGTTTGAGTTTGATGTTTGTTGTACAAAACTTGTACTATTATACTGATATGTATAATTAGATTGATTCCATTACGTTCTGCACTATATTAAAAAAAATTGTAGACCCATATTAATTACATTGATCCAATTATCCCAATGACGATTAAGAAGATGATTAGCGTCCGGGTCCCTACAGGAGTTAAGGCTAGGGATTAGGGTTTCATGGAGTTTGGCAATTGATGGGCTCGGCTAAGGTGAGGCAGCGCCAGGGCATGGACCAGGCCCTGTGTGGCTGTGGCTAGAGGGTTAGGAAGGGTTCAAGGTGGGCTAGACGGTGGCTGGAGTCGGCGGCAGCAGGGAGAAGAAGAGTCCGCAAGCCTTAGGGCTCTTCCCACATGCGTGCGTGTGGCGGGTTTCTTAAGGAGGGTGTGCGGCTCGGTTAGGACATGCTAGGCTAGTCCAGTAGGGTCTAGGGAAGATGGATAGGGGTCGGGACAGGGCTTGGTGCAACCAGGGTTCATGGTGGCTCGAGTAAATTGGGGACGCGACTTGGAGAAGGCAAGATAGGTGCGCGCGGGTTGGCAGGAGCTTGTGCTAGTTCGATGCTGGTCTAGGCTATGTCGGCTAGGGACCAAGAGGGTATGGGAATGGTTTGGTCCATGGTGGATCGAGGGTGGCTCGGGTTTGGGGGAGCTGTGGCTTGATTTAAGGTGTAGGGTTCGAGAATGGCTAGGAAGGGAGAAGTGGTTTGAACCGTGGTACATGGGGGTCGATTCATGGTTCATGAGGGTAGTTTAGATATGAAAATCTTATGTTTAAAATTTGGGAAGAAAATATTAAGTTTGGAATTTGTTCGGGATTAAAACGCTTCACGATTTAGTAATTAAGAAAATAAATCGAAAGGCTCGGGTTTACGCCTAAGAAAAATATTAGAGGACAAATTTAAATTTATATGATGATTTGGGATAGGCTCGATGCAATAAAAGTAAGAAAAGTCAAAATCGAGAATTTTATGATCTAAGGGTAAAATGGTCATTTTGCGTCACGGGTAGTACGAAAGGCTTGGCAGTACCCCGAAAAATCATAATACATGCTAAATGATCATTTAAAACGTTTATGATGAAAATATAAAATTTTATAATTTATGATAAAGTTGTGCAATTTTTACTGTTAAAATGCTATTTTTACGAATATGGAAAGGACACGATATTTTATGATTAAAAAGAAAAAGAAAAATATTTTGAAGAATGTGAATTGACTGTGACAAAAAAGATATGATATATGATTTTTAGAATATCGTGAGTGAGAAGGTCTTAGAGGGAGCCCGTTTATGGGAGAAGGTCCCAGAAGGAACCCAACGATTGTATTTTTTTTTACGTCGGTGCCTAGTGCCCGTCCCCATGCGCAATGATGAACTAAGACTGATCAGTCGACCAGAGGATACAACTAGTCATTTTCAAGTATCAAACTTCACCCAAAACGATAAATGATGGAAAGCTTTATGATGTGACGATTTATGATTAAATATGCTCACAAATTTATGCTAACTTATTTTGAATAAAAGTATGAATTTTAATGCATGTGTTTGTATATGTATTATTTGTTATACATGTTTAGAACGTGCTGAGTCATTAGACTCACTAGGTTTGAATGTTGCATGTGATGATGAGATGGAGGGAGACGTTGACGCTTGAGTGGATCGAGTCCGACAGTACACTCCCGAGAGAAATTTTTTTGCATTTGCTTGATAGTCAAAAGTTTTAAATATTTTGTTAATAATTTAATTAGAGATTCTCATGCTTTATTTTGAAGTTCATTTTTGGATTAATTTTAAATGTTGACGTATGATTTTGGTGGTTGACTATTTATGAAATTTTTATGCATTTACGATTTTTGAAAAGTTTTGTGGGTTTTAATTAAATGTTTCGATCTGAAATTCTCTCAAGATAAACTCGCAATCCCCATGCGTTCAGATCTTAGAATGATATCGAAGGAGTATGTCTCTTATGATATGGGTTGTAACACCTCTTAAATTTTGAAGTATTTAGTCCAAATTTAAGTAATGGATTTGAACAACAACAATAACAACAACTATAATAATAAATAAAACTACTTATTCTAACAAAAGATTTGACATATATAAATAATTTGTAACACATACTTATTATATAAAAAGGTTGGAATGAAATAAAATAAAAAAACATCAAAATAATATCAAAATTTTAATCATATGAAATACATTTTATTATTCTACAAATACAATTTTAAATTAAATACTACAAACGTATAAAATATGCTTCTAAAATAATATAATGTAAATAAATAAATAACAATATATAATATAAAAAACATTACATAAAACTTAAAATATTAATTAATTCAAAATTATCTAATAATAATCAAATTTAATGTATAATTTAATGAACCAATTTAATGGAAAATGTGTCTATAGTTTGATGGGAAATGTGTCACCAAGATAGGCCTACACTTGGCTATGGGTAGATGACTCACTTTCTTTCATTATTCACTATATCATCACAAAAATCATTTTAATTTTGTGTGTTTTAAAGAGAAAATAATAAGGAGCAAAAATAGTGAAAAATATAGAAAATTAGCAAATCATTTCCAAAAATTACAAAAAATTTATACAACACTCCTTCTCTGCCCAAAAAGCAGGAGGTAAATCAATATTAGCAACCGATTTCGCACAGAAATAAAAAATCAAGAAGAACAGTTTCAGAAAAACTTATGTTTCAGGTAAACATTTCAAGCTCTATTTAGCCCTTCTTCTTGAATGAATTTCCCTTCGGTTTTAAAATAAAAAGTGTTCATAATATTTTTTATTTGAAATATATATATGTCGATCGTCCCCACAATTGTATTAAGTATAATGTTTGTCATCTGAAATAAGCTAGACAACCATCTTAGTTTTTCAAAATCTGTTTGTGTTCAACATAAGACGTGTAGATCGTTCAGAAATACATTCACCTAAAAAATCAGCTGCCGCCTCACTGGCGCGTGCATCACACGCGTTGGCCATATGCCGATTTTTTCATTTTCCAATCAATTTCCGACATAATTCCGACCAATTGGTGAAGTTTCGTAATTTTTTTTTTACATATCTTGGATTTAATATAATGTTTTAACAAAAACTACTCAATACAATTTTTTCACAAAAAAAATATTTTTAAAAGATTCTAAGACCTTCCATCAATCTTGACTAAAGTAAAATAACAAAAATTATATTTATAGAAAACAACCTTTGTTTGGATTGACATCAAGACAAAAAAGTAAGCTACCAAAGCCAAGATTTCTACTGATTTCTTGAAATAAAAATTCAAACAAATAATATGTGTGAGAATCTAATTAGAATTGTTGGCGAGAAAGATAATTTAGAAACTTAACCTAAATCAAGAGGCTAATTTGACAAATTAATTTATCTTAGATCATTCATTATACTAATCCCCCCTATAGGCCTTCTAAGAAAATCCCTCTAAATTAAACAAACCAGCAAAAATCAAAGAAAAGCTAGAATAATTTGAAGACGAACAGCTAAGCTCGAAGAGAAACCAGCACGAAAATGTGAACAAGTGTTGAAATTGATTGTGGCGATGTGATAACAGTGGCTGCTCATCAAAAACTCCAAGTATTACCGCTGGGACCATCTCCAACCATTATTTTAAAGTAACTCTATTTAAAAATAGTGCAGTTTCTGTATCAAATACATTATTCATCTCCAAACCATCTACTTCAAATCTTACTCTAAAAATGAAAATTCTCGGAATATTCTTTTTTATTTGATTTATTTAATTTTTTTTCTTATTAGTTATTAATGTGTATTTTTAAAATTTAGTGATATAATTATAATTACATTTTATATTTGCAAAATAGCACAGCTCCGTTGGAGAAGAACCCCTGCACCAAAATGGCGTGAACCAAAATGGCCACGCCATTTTGATGCAGGGGTTGGAGATACCCTAACAAACTTGTTGAAATTGGACAAAAATAAGTTGTCCCTTGACACCAACAAAAAACAACGAGAACCCAACACAACTAGAAGAAAAAAACAACACAAATAGAATACACTACCATAAATCAAGAAGAAATTGATACAAAATAAAACAATCCGGCATGAATCATAGAAATAATTGGAAAAATCGAAAAATCAATGGGAAAAATGAACAAATATGTGAGATAGGGAGTGAAAAGTAAGTTTTTGGTGGACAAGGAGTGCAGAATAAATTTTTATGATACAAAGACTGAACTTAAAGTGAAATTTATGATTGGGAATTTATCTGCTTTTTATCCTTAAATTTCAAGTGCTTAATAAATGATTAAATATTTTAAGTTTTAAGAGAGTGTCTAAATTAGTAGAATAAGTATACTTGTGACCAATTGATCACATGTTTAATTTTCTATTAACATTTTCTTGAACGAGTTACGGGTACCCGTTATCCAAAAAAACAGAATTGGAAAGCTCAATTATAGTATATGTTTAAAAAAAATTTTCCACAATTCAATTTGACAAGAATTTATTTAAAGAGGGTTGTTTTTATAGTTGGAATGAATAAAGGAATATTAACTTAAAATTTAATAATCGATTGTAACAATTCCCTAACTTTTGAGTTCTCACATGTTTTATTCTGACCATTTTTCTTTTTCTTTTCGCACTTTATTTTTATGAAATTCATGTAATTTATGATAAATTAATTAAAATTAAACTTATAAGGGTTTTGGAAAATGTTTATTGTCATGTAAATTGATTTTAGTCAATAAAATTCATATTTTATAATGAAATGTCACAAAAATAACAAAAGGATTCAGCATCTATTATTGTAAATGAATTTTCAGCACATTTCAAATCCACCAAGTGGTTATGTTCAATTCCCCCTTCGAAAACGAAACCAGACAATCAAACAATGATGGGAAAACCCATTAGCTAAACCAAACAAAGTTTGATGTTATGGTTGAAAATTAGTCAAACACATTCCTGCAGATAAATGTAGGAAAAAACAGAAATATATATAACATAACTTGAAGAGTTGTTGATTCTCTAAACTTGCAGGTCAACTTCAGTTGCTTGGATGGTCGGCCTTATGAATTCTTCTTCTTTAGGAGGATGGATTGTGACAAGATCCGGTAGAGGAGTAGTAGGCCCCTGTTTCCCTTTGGGATCCCAGTCGAGCATGATCTTGACCTTGATACCGAGTACACCCTGAACAAAATGCACAAAAAAGGAGAAGTTGAGAAATGGGAGAAGATAGTTTTCCAAAAACTAAAAAATGGTATCTGACAATTCTGGTAAAGTATTTTATATCCATCATGAAAAACCTGTCTGAGAAGCACGTGTCTAACAGCAGAATCGATGTATTCTTTAACTGGTTGCCCGGAAGAAATCATGTAGCCGTCCTTGAACTTCATGGATTTGGCACGCTGAGCCCTCAATTTTCCACTCACGATCACCTGAGGTACGAAACCGATAACATCAAAGACAAAATTTAAAGCAACGAAAACTAGAACACAAGAACAAAATAGGAGTAATTGATTAGCATATACCTCACAACCCTTGGCACCACTCTCCATGACAAATCTCAAGACACCATAGCATGCCCTGAGATAAGAAAACAAAAGACCAAACATTAACCTATTTTACAATAGCATTATTGCTCGAAGTAAAATGACATTTGACTTGAGATGCTAAAACAACAAACTGTAAATTGGAATGCAGATAACAAGAGAAATCAAGTTGTCAAGTTTTATCTTCTCGAAGTATCACAAAATAACCATTCATCTGGGTCCACATGGATTTGTTTTCACAACCACAACCACAAACACCAGTTATGTTAACGTCTCCAAGGATGGATTGAAAGATAGTATATGTAGACCATGATACAATTGGGTAAATGATTTATAATGTGTCTTCTTCATGGTTACCGAATGAACACCAGTACAAAATGATGACTAGGTTCACATGGATGAAGACGGTATTTCTAGTCATCGTCCGACACAGAATTGACGCGAAAGTGCCAATTTGCTTTATGGATGACATTAGTAAGAAAAAGTATCATAACTTTTGATTACTAAAACTTAGCATTAAAAATTGTAAGAAAATTCACAAACAATATGTTTTCTTCATGTATGAAAATTATTAATGCACTTTGACAAAAACAACAATGGAAAATCACCTAAGTTTGTTTGTGAGACAAGAATGTTAAAAAGAAACACAAAAATTCAATATATAGGCAAGAACATGATCATTGAGAAATTAACTTCGTATGATTAATATCCGTTTGATAAATAGGTAACAAATTAATAAGAAAACTGTAATCATTAACTAATATAGGATTATAAAATGACAACCAGGTTGATTAACCTATTTTCATGTTTCTTCTCCGTGGCAACAGCATGAAGACCAGTTCACTTCAGGGGTATGATGCCATGGAGGAAGATAATGAATCTAGTCATCTTCCGACACAAATTGTTGTTGAATCACCAATTCGCTTTATGGATGACAAATTAATATTAATAACAAGAATAGACCATTTTAAGAAATTTGAAACAATAGTATCTACAAAAAAAACATTTTTTATCCACAAGTGATCATTGAATCTAGGAAAACATTCCTTTTAAAAGGCTTTTCAATGAGATCAAATCATAATAGGGAAATCTGTCTTAAGCAATTTTTATTTTTATATGGTTCACTTACCAAGGTAGATCGGAGCTTTTAAATTCATCAATTTAAAGCAGAGATAAAGCCAATTTACCACAAGGAAATGTTCAAGAACAATGAAATTGATTCATTACCGCCTGACAGCAAGGCCACCAAGGAGCTTGTAGCGAAGAGACTCCGCCTGAGCAATGGCGCACAAACCCCTGTTGTTAACCTTCTCAGCATACAACTCCACGCTGTTCTCCGGAAACTTGAACCTCTTCTGTACCACAGAGGTCAACTCCCTAATCCGCCTTCCCTTCTCACCTATTACGTAAAGAACCAAAAAATTTCCAAGCGAAATTAGGACATGGTTAAATAAAAATAAAATAAAACTTGCAGAACAACCCTATATTCATCTGAAGCAAAAATTTAAATAGAAATGCAAAGAAATAATCACCAAGAACATTCTGAGTGCGAGTTGCACGTATTATGATCTCAGTCCTCATGGGAGTGACCCTAACTTCCACTCCAGAGTATCCATCCTCCGCCAGCTCACGCATCAAGACCTCGTTGAGCTCCGCAAAGAAAACTCCATCGGCCACAAACTAGTGCCATTTAGTCGATAAAAATCAATCAATTATAACACATAAACAAACATCAAATACGCACAGACCATTTCGGAAGACAAACCTTTCTCTTTTTGCTCATTTGAGTCGCCATTTTCGAGTTTGCAGAGAGAGCAGTCGAGATCCAAGGATCAGTTCAGCTGCGCGGCAATGCCAACTCTCGATAGAGATTAGGGTTTCGATTTCAGACCGGGGTTATTATACGTAACTTGGGAGATTGCTTTATGGGCTTTTGGCCCAATTAGTGTTATGGGGGCGATAGTGGGCTTTCCAGTATTGTTACTGAAAAAAAGTAAAATTTCCCTAAAAAATTTCTCGCATTTTTTTTTTCTCATTATCTTAACCAAATGTAAATAAATTCAACTTTTAAAAAATACATTTTAATCACAAAAAATAATTAAATTTTATGACATTCGTTCATTGATATTTTTAATTTTACAAGATGATAATTTGATTCGTTAAATAAATAATGATATTATTTGAAATTTATAATAAATAAAATGAGCACATATATATATAAATCATGACATATGTATATCCAGAAGACAGACCGATCTGATCTTTACATGTAGTAAAAAATAATATTTGTAACATAAAAAAAAATATCATGGGAACAATAGAGTTCGAGATATATCTCACAAGATTACCAGTTAAATATAAAACTATTAATGTGACAAAAGATAATAATGTTTATCATGCTACGGCAAAGTATACACATGTTCGATATTACTTCATAAGTTCAGCGTTGGAGGATGAAATTCCAGCTCTTGAATAGATTGAAGGAAGCCGTAATATAGTTGATACGTTGACAAAACTGTGGCAATTGAGAAACTGACTTCTGCATTGAGGAGTGATAATTCGGTGTCGCTACAGGTGGAAGCAGTCGACAGTGGTGGATTAGTCTCCATGTGGGAGATTGTTCATATATGTGTGAAGCCTAATTATTTTTTTTAAAGATATTTAAGTATTTCGTATATATTAATGTACCCATAATATTATTTATATATGTCGGTAGCCGTCGTTATGTTAGAGATATTGGCATACACAGAGAGACAGAGAGTGGTAAGCAAATATTTCTAAGAGAGAACACGTTCTTGTAAAAATTTTCTATGTGATATTGGTTTTATTCAAATGAAATTTGCAACGATGACAAGTGAACATAACTTCTGTATTGAAAGTGGGCCTGAATAAATTTTGTATGTTCTTACGTCATCTTTGATCTTTTTTTTTTTTTTTTTTTTTTTTTTTTTTTTTTTTTTTTTTTAATTT
>NC_133322.1:6999319-7069026 GCF_012295235.1 Primulina huaijiensis
GTTTTGAATCCGACTTCGGTACTGTGTTTCTATCAGCAGAGGCTACAACTGGACGTAAGTTTTGTTACGTTTGGATATGATTTGAAATTATGATATTGTCAGAATTGAATAAGAATCATATATGGTGTTTCTGATACAGTAGACATCGTATAATTGAAGTCAGATCGAAGAACGGATTGTGTCTGTAATTGTTATGATTTTCAGAACTGTTATGATAGAGATTGTACAGAATTGAGAGTATGATCTATTATTGTTGAGAATATGAATTATACCGATATTGATTATGAGTTCTGGTAGTATATCTGTGATGTTGATATTGACGGAGTTATCGAGATTGTAGTGTTATGCCGTCGAAACATCAGTAGATTGATATTGATCAGATTCACGATTGATTGAGATTGTACCATTGTATCGTTGATATTGATCAAATTGTGTTTTGATTTGAGTATTGATCAGAACAGATATTGAATTGAGTTATATATTGATATTGTGCCTATTCGATTGTCATTACCAGATTGGGTATGGACAGAGTTGAATTCGAGACTTCGTCTTCGTCAGACCGAGAAGAGAAAGGTATAAATTAATGTCGATTCGGGATTGCACAACTCGAGCTAGATTTGACTTGAGTTTCTCTAAATCACATACTTTATTTTATTGCATTGATATTTGCAATTTATGAATTGATATGCTTGTTCTATTGATTTTAGACGAGTAGTAGATGAGTCATCTTGTGACCTAAGTGCCTGATAGTGATAGAATCGTCACTGGCACATTGCACATTGTCACAGGATAGGAATATGGCGGAAGTGTCATAGTCTTTGACGGATAGGTCAGGACATCGGACGTTTGGTCATATCGAAGTGGATAGAATTGGAGTTGCTTCTATTACTGATGTTCGATATGGAAAGGGCCAAAGTCTGTGAATAAGAACGTACCACCACCCCGATCGGGAGTGTAGGTGGGTGTATGTTCTCATTCTGATCGGGATCCCTAGATTAGGACTGAGTCGAGTCTGAGTCTGAGAATCACGGAGAGTGATTCATTGCTTGATATTGAATTATGTTCCTGATTATGGTACATCTTTAGAATATGATTTATTATTGATATTGATTCATGTTCAGGATTTCGATACATGCGATGAATATTTGATTCATGTTTCTGATTTTGATACATGTTATGAATGCCTGTTATATGCTTTTATATTGTCTGTATGATTGCATGTATACATGGTTTATACTGGGAATGTAATTCTCACCGGAGTTATCCGGCTGTTGTCTTGTTTATATGTGTGCATGACAACAGGTGGGACATGATCGAGATCAAGAAGAGAACGAGTCAGGACTAGTTAGCGTGGAGATCCGGGCTCAGAAGTAGATTAGGATTCAGCACTGATATGTCGTTGAACCTAGTAAATGTATTTAGTACAGGACTTGTACTTTTATATTTATATGTACATTACGTTTCCGCATTGCATTTTAAAAAAAAAAATTTTATGTCCCACATTACGTAATTGTGTATTTGATATTAATAACGATTAACGAAATGAATTAGCGTCCGAATCCCCACATATAAGCTCGGCAAACTATCAGGTATAGCTTTATTTGANCCGAGTCCCCACATATAAGCTCGGCAAACTATCAGGTATAGCTTTATTTGATCTGATTCTTCTGATATTTGAACACTTTTAGAGAAGTTCCAAGTGTTTGAGTCCTTAACTATTTATTCAATTAACTTCTCTCATCTTGAAGACTTCACTTTTCAGAATTATATAACCTCATCTGATGATCTCTTGAAGCTCTGGTAATTGATCATCACTGATCTGATAAGCTCTTTGAGACTTCTCTGATCTATTGACGATAGTTTTTGCGTTTTTTGAACCATCAATCGTATTTGATAAATTTCCAGATTCGAGTTGGGGACAGCTTGGAAAAGAAATGAAGAAATTTGTATTTCATTTTTATTATTTCTCTTTTACAGTAATTTTTTTTTTTTAAAAAAAGAATTACAGTAAATTATTCTTGACTAGGCTTCGTCAGTTTATATAAGTTCCGAATAGAATTCCATTATCATCATTTACCAAATGTTTCAAAGTTTTTAGTTTATATCGAAAAGGCATGGTATTTAGATAGTTCTAAAGTTTAGATTGGGAATTCTCGCACCTATTTAAAAAATAAAAAATCCAGAAAATTCGCAAACAATATAAAAACCAGTTTATTCCAAAGTAAACAATTTTCACAAGCGGTAGCATTTCCATCTGTTTACAAATCAATGCTGCGCATTTTATTGCTTACAAAACCATACAACGTAGTATGACATCCTTCTTCTGTTACAACAGTCGTCTAAAGGAAAAAAACAACCAAATTCAGCCTTCGAAATACTGCAAGTCTCGATGGCTCATCCGCTTGATCCAAATAATGTGCCTGAATACTTTTTTTTTTTTTTAATTAAAAAAGTCAGGTTTTTAAGTAAATATAAATAGATAATTAGGAATCAACATGCTTCGCATTATTAGACTTTTTAGGATAATTTTGCTCTTCAATTCTATTAGTTTATTGGGTCCTAACAGTTGAAACTTAGATTTTAGAACAAATATTGATGTCTGATAATCTTAAAAATGGTGGCCTTAATGTATATCTTGATAAACCTTGCGGGGCTAATAACTGTGCATTTTGCTAGAATTGTTATGTGGTCTGTGTTTGCATTATTGGCTGGACTTAGCTGAATGTATACAAAGACATATATGTTACTAAAGGTCAGAACTCAAAGCTAGGCATGATTATCTATCTATGTTACTGTTTCACTTCATCCAATCACTCTTCCTTTCAATGAAATTTCAAATTTCAAAGAGAATATTGGTATAAATATAATCTGAGAACAAAAGAAACTTGTTTGTTTCCTCTACTTAACCTTAGAGTTACTATCCTTTGATGAAATGAATGATCTATCAAATATGTGAAGTGAAACAACCTCCTTTGGTACAAAAAAAGACCAAGAAGTCACACATAAGTTTCAATCACCAAAGTCATCAACTTTTCACATTTGCACATTTCTTCTATCTTCAAATCCAAATATTTCACCACAAACACCATTACCAATCCATTCTACCGAAATGTAAGCCAAAGAAACCGAACCAACGAGAATTAAATTAAACAATCATAAACGAGCAAACACAGTAAGGTGCTTGAGTTTTACCAAAGCTGGAAGAAAGCACCATCCCTAAAGGTTGGCAGATTGAACCGAGGCTGCGAAATCCAGTACAAGAACCTCATCAAGAAACTCCCTAACCTTATCTTTCTCCTCGTTCGCCCTCTCCGACTCTGAATCCAACCTCTCCAACTCCTCCATCCCCTTGAAAACACCAATTGAACATATGGAGAACCCCTTGTTCCTTCCCGGGGAGAAATTTTCTCCAACAGTCAGCTGCTCAATTGAAGGAAATTTCTCTTTTATCCCCCTCAGAACCTTCAAAACCTCATTCTTCCCCCTCTCACCCGCGTCTTCCTTCAACTTCAAAAGAGTCAGCCGCAGGGCCGACCCGGGAGGCGCCGTAATCGGGCCGGAGAAATCCTCAGCAACCCAATCCACGGCCATGACGTCATCCACCACAGGCTTGACGTAGTTACCGACGACGCTGAGGTGGGTCGGGTGGTCGGAGTAGGAAGATAGGTCGGTCTTCGATCTGTATCGGGAGTGCAGCAAGTGGGTGAAGGAGAGGGAGCTGGACCGGGACCTGGAAATCGGGCCGGCGGAAAAGTGCAGAACCGGGTCGAGGGATATCAGGCCGTTGAGATTACTGATCATGGCGTTGACTGCGGCAGGTTCGGCGGCGGGCTTGACCTTGAAAAGCACTATGTGCTCAATGATTTGGGTTGAATCGGAGGTGGATGACGACATTCTGACGGAGGATCGGGAGTGGGAATTGAATGGCGCGGCGGAGAAGAAGGGCGGCGTGCGGGCGGCTACCACTGCTCTTACACAAAACATAGGCTCACTGAGGGTTTCAGAGCTCTGTTATTTTTCTTCGCGTTCCCCGTCATCACGTCTAATGGATGTATTAGTTTTAGTTTTTTAATTATTTTTATGTAATTTAAAAATATAGAGATATTTAAATTAAATTTTTATATAGTTTATAAAAGTGAAATGTTATTCAATGTAAATTTTTGTAAAATTTTTTAAAGTCACCTGGTATTCAAATTTTACTTTTAAAAACTCTACAAAAATCTATAAATATTAAAAATGTCAATAGACTTTTAATGGCTCCATAAAATTCTATTAAGTACAAAAATTATAGCATAAGGTACAACAATAAAATATCAAAATTTTTTTTTGATTCAACCTAGAGATTTGGATATACATTTAATTGAGAAATCTTTCAAACTCACATACTCAGTACAAATACTAAAATTTTTATTCTTTTCTCATCTATTTATTTATCTTTTTATTTGTACTTTTTAAAAACATATTTTTTTATTGCTAACAATAGTTTAAAATCAAAATTATTAACATCGTTCATTTTATTTTTGGAGTTTCATTCACAAAACTTCATAAATTTTAAAATTATATTTATTAAAATTTTAAAAAAATTATTACACTACATAATTAAAAAAATTATAATATTTTATTGACCTAATATTAAAAATAATAATAATTTTTAATAAATAAAATTTAATTTTTTTATTAATTATTATATAACATTTGATGTTTAATTATTTTCTATAATTTTAGTTAATCTATATTTTAATTTTGATTATAACTCAAAATTCTTGCACATGATATTTGATATATTTAAATCACAGTTCAAAATATTCAAGATGACTCCTCAATTTTCATATACGACCCAAACAGAGCTTGTATTGGCTTGTGCTAGATTACATAATTTTCTTCGAAAGAAGTGTCGATTTGATGAATTTCAAATTGAACCAGATAATGAAGCTCAATTGACTTCATCGGCACCAGTTTATGAAGGTGACAACTTTGATCAGTTATTTTTATTTGATACTCAAAAACAACAACGAGCAAATGCTAATACATTGAGAGATACCATAGCCAATGGAATGTGAAGTGATGTTGATTAAATTTTCAATAATGATTAAATTTTTTTTATAAAAGATTACTCATTATTTTGATTGTTCTTTTAACAAAATTTTATTTTGAACTTATAAAAATATTGTTCATTAATATGTTTAATTGACATAAAAAATTGAAATTTTGATTTCAATGAATTGGATAATTCATTTGTCGTTTTCATAAATTAAAATGATTTAACTTTTGAGTAAGTAAAATTCATTTATATTCATAAATAATGTTGTATTGTATAAATTTTTTCGATTAATTTAATTTTATATTTTGTTATTATTAGATATGAATCAATATTTTTTATGAATCATAAATATAAAATATGATAAAACATTATTTTATGGTTTTGTAATTTTAAGAAAGTGGTAACATATAGGATGTGGTGGACGTAAGTTATAACCTATAGGTGTGTTAGAACCATAATATGAATTAAAATAAAATAATGGTGACTATTTTCATAAAACGATCAAAATCAATTATCTCTTATTCTAATCATAGATTGATAATTAAAAATATAGTAACGATGATATATACATTATTACTACAAATAATTACCATAATATGAATTAAACATGCATGAAGTCAGATTCAAAAGAGATGTGTTTTCTAAATACATTTTAAAATACGAATTCTGGAAAACATATATATTGAAACTAAAAATGGCCCAATAGAAAATGTATAGATTCACTGAAAAAATATCAGAATTTCTGAAACTTAATGTATAATTGAATTGAAATCACTAAAGTGCAATTTGTTTTCGAAACTTAATTCATAATCACCTTTGATAAAGGCTTGCAAACTCTAGAGCTACATAGTTATGGCGAAACAGAGATCACCTGTTTGCCTATGGCGAAACATCCGAATCGTCAACGTCGCCATGTTTATCAATTTACGGAGCTGTTAATCTTGGCAGAATTGAATCCAGCTTCTGGTGTTGATGACGTAGGATTTTTTTACCCACACTATGAAGTTCATGGCGTATTCCCTTCCATCTGGGCCGTAGACCGTCACCGGTATCCCTCGCTTGATGTCCTCATTAGGTTTCAGCTTTATGTGTTCGATAAGTTTTTGCATCGGTTCCCTCGGCAACATTAGCCTGCATTGCGAGGGCGATACATCACTTGCGGTGATTTTCTTTTGAATTGGCATGCTGCACAGGCCTATCAAGTCTTGTATCCCAGGAGGCAATGATGGATCGAGCCTGGCGCTTGAAGTTGATGCAGATTGTTCTGATGCCCTAGACGATGGACCGGCCTCGACTCGTGAAGTGGATGGTTGAATAACGAATGCCCTAGACGATGGACCGGGCCGGGCTGTTGAAGTTGATGCAGGTTGATCTAATGCCCCAGACGATGGACCGGTCCTGGCTCTTGAAGTTGATGCAGATTGATCTAATGCCCAAGACGATTGACCGGGCTCGACTCGTGAAGTGGTTGATGGAATATCGAATGCCAAAGACGATGGACCGGGCTTGGCTCCTGAAGTGGATTTAGGTTGATCTAGTTTCAGGATTTTTCGTTTCGGGCTGCCTTCACATCTCGATTTGTTCGGAACAGTGACCTTGATTCTTGGTTTGATGCCCTGGGATTTGTCTTTCGATTTTCCCGCTACCATTCTCTTGAGTTGTTCGAATCTTCTTATTGTTTCTTGATCCAAGTTATTTCCGCATTTCAATGTCATCAGATTCAAAGCCCCATCGATCATGGCATCATCTACTTCAATATACTCACCGGCAACAAGAACGAAAGCCGACATCACTACTACTAAACTTCTAGTATGTATTAATATTTCTGCACGTACGCAAACAAAAGATCCCAATAAAAATCAAGAATTTCATCGTTTGATTGGACAAGTAAAATATGATATTCAAAAACAAAAAGAAACTCTTAAGAATTGATCGTTGTTCAAGATCGAAATATTAACGTAAGAGCAGAAGGTCTTAACAATACATGATTATTATATATATATATCAAGAAAACACAAAACCCAAAAGCAAAAACCCTAACTAAAACAGATACACACGCATATACATATAAAATTTATTTACGTACCTTTGATTCTTCTTCAAGAAAATAGAATTGGTTTAATTTCCTTTACGCAGCTATCGAAGAAGACGGGACGAAAAGCGAAACAAGAAGAGAGACTTTGTGATGGAAACAAAACAACTTCGTATATATATATGTTGTGTACGTACGACTATATATATATAATACGAGGAAAGTTTGTTGATCAGGTAGAATTCAGGATGGAAACATGGTGGTTATGTATCCTGGGCGAGATAGAATTGTACAAATTAACCAAAAAATACATTTAAAATTTAAGATTATAATCTATCTATAAATTTTAAATATGGAAGGTTTTTGGTTACATTAATCCAAATTGGATTATAAAAAAAATTGATTATCCCAGAAAAATATATTTAAACTTATAATTAAAATTTAAAATATCACAACATTCGTTAATTTGTACTAATAAAATTGATTGAATAAAGCAGCACATCATACGTAATTGAACTTACTAGATTATATTACATATTTAAAATAATATTATATACTTTTTTCTAATTAATATAAAGTACTGAAATAATTCTGGCTAGTATTTGTCAAAGTATTATTTGTTGTATTATTACTTCACAATTTATTTATAGTGTAGAAATAACAAACAATATTTTACTTCAGTTTAATTTAACAAAGTAATTATTGTTAACCAATGCCTTAATTTAATATTTTTTTGAAGTATATGAATTAATTTTAACTTTATTTTTGTAATAAAGTAGTTAAGTAAAAAATATATTCACTTTATTTAAATTGTACAAATATTCAACAATACCACGATATATCTACGGCTAAAAATGAATTAAATTCATTAAATTATTCATCCAAAAATGGTCTACAAGTCAAAATTTTGACCCAAAATATAGTCTAGCTACAAGTAATAAAATCTTTCATCCAAAATCATTCATAAACATGAGTCAAGTACATAAAAATTAAAAGATGACCCAAAAAGTGTATTCACAAGTACAACCCAAAAACAATTTACCATCGTTAATTTATGTGTAGAAATAACCAAAAATATTTTAATTCGGTGTAATTTAACTAAATAATAATATGTAACATCCCGAAAATTTGAAAGTCCATGGGACCCACATGCGTGCAAGTTATTAAATTTTTTTGGTATTTTATTAAATTGTTTTAAAGCATTAAATGCATGTTTATTTAGTTAATTATGTGTTTAACTATTTTTATGCATTTTAGGGATAATTATTGCATGATAGGATTCATTTCATGAAATTTTAAAAGTTCATGCACTATGATTTTTAAGTTGCATTTCGCGCTGAACGAGAAACAGAGACCGGAGAAATTTCAGGAAAATTATTTTATTACATGATTAATTTTTATTAATTAATATAAGGGTTTTTAAGGTTATTTTTCAAAAATGAGATTTTATGGGGTATTTTTACCCGCATGATTTTATTTTTATATGGTACGCAAATTTTATCGAATCGGGAGACTTTTTGAGGGTTCGGTTAATTTTTCAAGATCTTTCCAACACGAAATATTTTTCGGGAGTGTGCTTAAAACCCTTAATGAACATCAAGGTTGTAAATGGCGGGAGGCGGTGGTGGGGCGGTCGGTGACCGCCTACTGCCTCGGCCGCCTAGGCGATTGAATTTTTTTTTAAGTAATTTTTTTTATAGATAATCATGCAATATAATCATTTTTATATAAAATGTGCGATTAAATAATGTTTAAGCACAAAATATAATATCATCTAGATAATGTGCAATTAATAAAAATTCATCATCATATTAATGCTATTATGCTGACAAAGTAATATAATTATTTTTACCAAAAAATTAAGTTTAAATTTCAAAGTTTCAATCAATTATGCATCATTAGAACAAGTAGTAGACTAAACATAACTAATCTTCCAAATCATCTACATATGCACCATCTATTACATCCATGATCCTCTCATCATCGGACTCAAAATCAACATTTTCTTCATTCTCTTCCTCCGATGTATCTAAATCTTCGTCAAGTTCTCTAATGGGGATGTTCCTTGCACTCCTCCTTGGATGTAGCACTTCATCCGCCCCCGAGGCCTCCGCTACCATTCTCCAAGTAAGTCCTGAACCCGGCTCGACCTCATCTTCATCACCATCATCGACAAGCCAACCTTGAGCTTCACTAGCTTGAGAGGATAGAAGCAAATCTCCACCCATTTCTCTTTTACTCTTCTTCTTCATAAGATTAGCATTGAATTTGACATATGCAAGATCATTCAATCTTGATGTCTCAAGCCTATTCCTCTTCTTAGTATGTACCTAAAAATTTAAAACCATTATATTGTTAAAAAAAAATGATTGATAACATAATTTATAAATTAGTTCTCAATATTTACACCTTCAAATTGACTCCAATTTCTTTCACACCCTGATGAACTACTTGTCAAAGAGAGAAATCTCATTACCATTTTTTGTAAGTTTGGAGTGTCACCACCATAATTGAACCACCATCCAACTTAAAAAAGCAAAGAGGAAAGAATAATTAAACCAAAGATGGGTAAAAAAAAATACATGTACTGACATGAATAAAAATAAAGGAAAAAGATTTACACGGGTCAAAGTCATGGTAGACGTCCACCTTTTCATATGCCGCGACCGTCATTTTTCTTCCAAAGTTTCCAGATTTACTCTGGTACTTCAGCAATTCATCATTAGCAATGATAGATTTCATGTCCTCGTTAGTGGCAAAAATTATCTCAACACAATTCAAAAACTCATTCATGACATTGGTGTCATTTGATATGCTTGAATATTTGAAGTAAAAAAACGGATTCAATAAATAAGCGGCATAATGCAAAGGACTGTCAAGTCTACCTTTAGACTTCTCATCAATAATTTTCAAAATAGGGATGTCATTTTCCTCTTTTTTGAAAGACTTTTTAATGTCTTCTTTGGCTTGTTTAAGAGCACCCAATAAGAATGCCATGGAGGGCTTCTTATGACCGTCAAAAAGACGTAAAACTTTCACTAAAAGGGTGAAGACATTCAAAGCCAAAGAAACACCATTCCAAAAAGATATACTTGTTACAGTGGTTTCCGCAACTTTCCCCTTCACATTACTCCTTAAATTTGTTTTGCTCCATTCATCGGATGTAAACATGAGTCTCAATTGATCTTTCTTGTCTTTGAGACTTTCTGTAACGTCCCGAAAAGCTGAAAGTCCACGTGAACCACGTGCATGCAAATTATTAAATTTCTTTCACTACAAGAAAAATGATTTTCCGCAGCACGTCATCAACAGCGTGCATTAAAAGCACGCTGCGAATATTACTTTTAACGGCGTGCATCCATATGTGCGCTGTTAATATTATTGCACTTGACAGTATTAACAGCGTGCATTAAAAGCACGCTGCGGATAGTAATATCCGCAGCGTGCAGTTATATGTGAGCTGTTAATAACTTATGCAATTTTCGCAGCGCACAATAAAGGCACGCTGTTAATAATATTATTAACGGCGTGCATGTTTATGTGCGCTGTTAATAGTAAATCATTTTTTTTAAAAAAAATAAATTTTTATTAACAGCGTGGAAAATCGCCATCATTTAGCGACGGTTTATTTAACCGTCGCCGATTTAAATTTCGCGACGGTTATTTTTCTCCCGTCGCTATTGGCGACTGTTTTAAATACACCGTCGCCGATTTAAAACTAGCAACAGTTTAAAATAACCGTCGCCAAATTTAGCGACAATTAAGCATTAATCGTCGCTATATTTAGCGACGGTTTTCTTATACCCGTCGCAAGGTTTTACATCGGCGACGGTTTATTATAAAAAGCGACGGTTTAAATACAAACGTCGCTAATAGTCTATAAATATCCGCATTTCCTTCCCATTTCTTCACAACACTCAGAATTTTTCTCACGATTTTAAGATTTTAGTTTCGATTTAGTGTACTTTTTTGTTTCGATTTTTACTTACTTTGTAAATATTATTAAAAATCACGAGTATTGTTATTAGATTGTAAGTTTTTTTAAAAATTTTATTAAATTATAAAAGTAAATTTTTTTTATTTTAACGAAAAGATTAGCGACGGATTATGACATTCCGTCGCTAAATGTATCGACAGTTTTAAAACCGTCGCTAAACATAGCGACCGTTTAAAAACTGTCGCCTATAAATTTAGCGACGGTTATAAACCGTCGCTAGTAGCGACGGAAATTTTAAAANAGAAAGTTGGGAAGATATCAGAGTAATCCAGGTTTAGACCATTGGAAATCTGCAAAGAAAGTAATGAGGTACCTTCAGAGGACCAAAGATTATATGCTTATGTTCAGACGAACTGAAAATTTGGAAGTAATTGGCTACTCTGATTCAGAATACGCTGGCTGCATTGATTCACGAAAATCTACTTCATGATATATTTTTATGCTAGCTGGTGNAGTTTGGTATTTTATTAAATTCTTTTAAAGCATAAAATGCATGTTTATTTTATTAATTTGTGTTTAATTATTTTCATGCATTTTAGGCATAATTATTGCATGATAGGGATTTATTTCATGAATTTTATCAGTTCATGCATTAGGATTTCTAGATACATTTCACGCTCGAACGAGGATCGGAGACCGGAGAATTTTCAGGAAAATTATTTTTATTACACGATTAATTTTTATTAATTAATATAAGATGTTTTAAAGGTATTTTTCAAGAATTGGGCTTTATTGGATATTTTTACCCGCATGATTATATTTTTAATCGGTACGCAAAATTTTGCGAGTCGGAGGACTTTTTGGAGGCTCGGGCAATATTTTCAAAAATATACCTAAACGAAATATTTTTCGGGAACATTTTTATGCTGGTCGGGCTTGATTTGGTGCTTAATGGGCCCAACACTTCTTTTATATCATTTAATCTTTATTTTTGGCCCATTAGTACATAATTATCTATTTTAAAAACCCACTAAACTAAGCCTAAACCTAATCCTCCATACTCAGCCGCCCACCCCCACCATTCAGCATCTTCTCTCACGTCTTCTTCATCAAAAAAATTCCAGCAAAGAAAGTTGGGAAGATATCAGAGTAATCCAGGTTTAGACCATTGGAAATCTGCAAAGAAAGTAATGAGGTACCTTCAGAGGACCAAAGATTATATGCTTATGTTCAGACGAACTGAAAATTTGGAAGTAATTGGCTACTCTGATTCAGAATACGCTGGCTGCATTGATTCACGAAAATCTACTTCATGATATATTTTTATGCTAGCTGGTGGAGCTGTATCTTGGAGGAGTGCAAAGCAGACATTGACTGTTACTTCCACTATGGAAGCTGAGTTCGTATCTTGTTTTGAGTCAACTTTACATGGTGTATGGTTGAAGAGTTTCATTTCGAGGCCTGAAAATATAGATTCTATATGATAGGATCGATTAACGTAACAAGAGTGTTTAGAAGGGGGGTTGAATAAACACTCACAATTAAAACTGATCTTTTCGAGTTTTGAGTTCAGTATGGTGAGAAACTGATTCTCGGAATCTTGGTGGTCAATGACAATCAGTTAAACTGAAGTAGTTGTGAAAATTAACTGACTGAAAGATAGAATACAAAACTGAAATAAAATACACAAGGATTGTTTCTGGATGTTCGGAGATTTCAATTACTCCTACGTCACCCCTTCTATCTCAAGGATAGGATTTCCACTAAAAAGCTTTGATCGAATACTAGATTTATACTGACCACTTCAGTTTGGACTTATCACTGTCAAAAGCTGAAACTCTTAGTATTACAAAATGTTATCAGTGCGTAACTGATCTTAGCACTATTGAATTTAACGATTATTACAATGTGCTAGTGAGCTCAAATTGTAGCCTTGACTGCCACGAATAAATCAAGTAAGGGTGAGCTAAGATTTTGACAGAGTAACAGCAAGCTTTGAGTAGAGTGATCTGTGTATATATTTTTCAGCTGTTCTTCTGTCATATTTATAAGCTTCCCTTCAATGGTAACTTGATATATGTTTGAATCTTTGTATCCACCACTTCATCATTCCTTGGGCATTGTTTGCTTCATTTATTATAATGCGGCGTCTTAATTGCTTTAGCCGAAATGCGTTGTTCTAAGCTGTATTGATCGAAGTGCGGCGTTTCATATTCAGTTGCAATCTGCTATGTCTCTTTGTCGGTTGAATGTTCTTTCCCGAGACATGTTTAGTTGAAGGAAGCATACGGCTGAATATATCAACTGATCGGTTTCCAACTGATCAGTTTTTTTATTAGATCTGCTGATTTCAGTTGTTAAGTCCAGTTGCTGAATATAATTGCGCGTATCAGTTGGTTGATCAGTTTGTCAAACTCCAGAATTTAGAGTTTGGTTTATATTTTGTCAAACGCCGGAATTTCGTTTCCAACAATTTCTCCCTTTATGGTGTTTGACAAAATAAGTAAATAATAACTGATCATCTGAAAACATTGTAGATAAAATAAGAGGTTGATCTTGATCAGCTGAATAATAATCCACACAAATACAAGATAGACTTGTAGAGATTTTTCTTCAACGAGAAGATTTCTTCTGTTGTTCTAGAATCTCTTTGATTTCTTCCCCCTTTTTGTCAAACAACTCCATCTTCAAGGATAATTTTCGAACATCTGTTGATAGAAAGTTGACAGAGTTGGATATTTTTTCAACAGCAGAGGTTAAAGCGATTTAAAGTACATCTATCTTTCTTGATACGAGTATCTCCACAGCATCAACTCTTTTGCTGATAGAGTCTTGAGTCACTGAAAAACTCTTAACCTAACCTCTGTTCTTCTGAATATCATCCACTGTTCGAGAGAGATATTAAAGCATCTTGAATTGTCGTCAGTTTCTGATAGTTGAATTTTTCAGAATGTTCCAGTTTCAGAGAATGCTCTAATTGAGTATGCTGAATCTTGTATACATGATTGATCATTTCATTCATATTCTGCTGAATGTCCTTAATTTCTTCAAGAACTTTATCAAGATCTGTAGAAAAGTAAGGCGGAGACTGACAAGACGTTCCTGGTTCCGTTGACACTTGATCAAAGACCACCATGGTCTTATCAGATATTATCGTTTCAGAAACAGTCTGTGCTGGAACATATTTTTCAGTTACTTCCACTTGGACTGTAGGAGGTGAAGATTGATGATGATCAGCAAAGATACTTTCCTGCTGATTAGGAGAGACTGAGGGATCTTCAGTTGATTGATCATGAGCTAATGCATCTTCTTGAAAATCAGTTGAGACTTGAGCTGGCTCATCAGTTGGAATTTTTTCAGCAGTAATCAACCCAACCTCCATATTTTCAGCAATCTGTTATTTGGTGATGGGCTAGCCACCACTGTTGATCCTCTATTTCAGAAACAACAGACTGAACTGGTACTTCTGTTGAGATAGGAACCTCTTGAGCGATTTGATCAGTTGAGTGATCAACTTCTTCAGAAATGGGTTCACTCATAAGAGATTCTTTCGCCACTGCTTGAATAATTTCATCAATGTTGGCAAAAGTCAGCTCAGCTTCAGAGTACATCTGATGTTCCACAGCAGATGATTGTGGCACATCCTGAACAGGTTTTTCAGCAATCGGTTGTGGAGATGACTCTTTCTGCTGGGAGGAGAGTGTATCTTCTTTTGCTTTTGAACTGGAAGATTTTTCAGGGAGAACCAATTCCTGATCCTGTTCCCAAAATCTGATTTCCATTTGTAGGCCACTAAGATCTGTGTCCAGTTGGGTGAACACAGCTTTATCATAATATGCAGTTGGTCCTACGGGATTGTAGTTGGATTTCAGCTTTTCAACCATTCTAGTCAGCTTTTTGGCTCGAATCTGATCAAAGAAATATTTTTGCCTCTCCAATGCCTAGGCAATAGTAGCAACTTTGACTATTTTCAACACAATCTCTTCAAGTTTAATAAACTTTTTCAGTTGGGATTTGCGCTTCATCTCTTTGGAAAAAATATCAGTCCTAAACTTCTTCCAACTATCAAAAGATTTCAGATTCGAGGTGGCAAATGCATTGACCTGTTTCCAAACCAGGTCAATGTGAGTTTGGATGGCATTAGATGGCCTTGGCTCTTCAACTAGCTTGCCTTTTCCTTTTTCAGTAGTGAGAATGTGAGGAATATCCAAACCGTAGTGAGTGGTGTCCACTGGTTCCCTCAATATAACGCCTTTAGATCTGGCCCGAAGCAAAATGGTAGGGCGATTTACATGAGTCAAGGGAGCTCTTACTTTGGCGGGTGTCTTTTCTTCAGTAACTGAATCATCAGGTAGAACAACCTGCAAAGGTATAGCCTGAATAGGCTGTTGGGCAGCTGATTGAGTCAAACTCTCAGTTGGAATGAATTTCACCGCTGTTATTGGTTTAGTTCTTTGCGTCCTCGGTCTCTTGACAAGCTTAGGAGAAGGAGTTTTCTCCGAATCTGATTCACTGATAATCAGTTTTCGTTTTGCAGTCTTCAGTTGGGCCAAAGTTTTGGCCTTCTCGACTTGTGTTGGAGTAGGTGGTTGCGTCCCAACCTCCTGTTTGGTTTTCAAAAACTGTTTGGGAGAAATTTCCAGTTTGGTCTTCGGTGGCAAGATGTTCTTGGCAGTGAAGACCTTGAACTTTGATGACTTTCCAGCATTGTCAGCTACCAATCCCTTTAGTTTCAGAAGATAACTGATTGGAATGGCAAAGCCTCTTAATTGTTTGGTAGATTGAAGCATATTCCTTAGAATATTGAAAATAGTGTGCCTCCAGTTAGCTTTCTTCTCTCCCATGATGATGGTCATTGCTTGAAATTTCTCAAGAGTAAGAGCAGCATAAGAGCCGGCCTTAGCCAATATGCCATTCGCCACAATGTCGGCTAATAACTGAACCTCATGCTTCAGTTCCTTCTTAGGATCGGAAACTTTAATTTTCCGCCCATCAGCAGACAGCAAAGATTGCATTTCTTCAATGTCAGATGTTTTGACTTCAGAGAAGCGAACGTACCCATCAGTTGGCAAAGAGAAAATTTCTCCGAAGGTCTCTTCAGATAAGATCAACAGCTGATTATTGACAGTTACAGAGATAGTTCCATCAGTAGTGACAAACCCCTTCAGATAAAATTCATTTACTTCCTTAGGGTATATCTCCTGCGAAGATTGTCCCAAAAACATCCTGAGACCAGCAGATTCAATCTTCAGAAAGACGTTCTTAACATCAGCTTCTTGAACTGATAAAACTGAGTCAAAATCAATGGCCATAGCGTTCAACACGTGAGCTGGGATTTGATTTGCCATTTCGAAAGATAAAATGATCTGAAATTCGTAAAAGATAAGCTTTGAAATTAGCATGCTCTTAGGTACTGATTGTATGCGTAAGAAAGAAAACTGAATTGAGGCGGGCATAGTACATGTGTTCGTGACTGTTAAAATTCGGGACACGTGTCAGTCCAAAAAAAATTTTGAATAAAAATATGTGTATGTGTGCTGTAAGCGTGTGTGCAAAAGTGAGCGGTTTAAAATAGGCCACGTTATGAAACTGCAGTCACGTCAGTTGATTTGGAATATAATAAAATTTGTTAACTTATGTGAGAAGATTTGTAAAATATCCAGCTGAACAATCAGTTGGGAAACTGATTCATTTCAGTTAAGAATTCACAAACAATTATCCTTTCAGTTAACATTTTCAAAAACTGATATTCCCCCTTAATCGGTGCATAGAATAATTAAAGTGACGATATAAAATAAATTTAAGGGTCAGAAAGATTATCGTTTGCTGAAACGTTGACGGCCCTTCAGCTTCCATGAATTTCGGCTATAAATAGAAGTAACACGGTTAGTTTCAGTCATATTGGTGAAAATATTCAAGACAAAAAGAATGGCAGATACGAGTAGCTCGAGTGCTTCGCCGTTTGCTCTGGAGGCCAGGAAGGCTGTTATAGAAAATGAAGTCTTCTATAAGAGTCTTCACTACTGAGAAAAGTTACAGAAGATTGAGTTCCTGTACAATACTGGGGAGGCTACCACTCCTGAACTGGTGGCAGAGATGAAAAAATTGCGGTAGCACTTGAACATAGCTGTGTGGGTGGACGTCTTTAAGGATGGTCATATCTATCAGCTAATGCTTCGAAAAGAACTGAAAATCCTTAAGCGCATAGCTGTTTCTCAGAGCTTTGACAAGACATCTACCGCACCTTTATCCGCTTGGTTGAAATGTGGATAATTGTTGTAGAGGAAAAATATGATGATGTAATCCGTGCAAACGTTTATGGTTGAATGAAGTATTTATATGAGCTTAACTTTGTTTTTCTCTTTTCTGCAAATGATAAACTTCATCGGTTGTTATATATATGAATTGCGAACTTTAAACAGATGAAATGATGAAAGACTAACTTATATCACTTGACTATGAACTGAAATCAGTTAAGCATTAAGTAATAAATGACAAACTGATATCAGTTGATATTGAAAAACTGATAAATAAGAAGCCTGGGTAAATGAGAAAAACGCTTCGGTTGACTCGAGACTCTTTAGCTTCTTCAACATTCAATGTCATATATCTATAAAAAAGACGATAGAGATAAAATGTGAGATAATAACAGTTCAATATGTCGGATTCAAGTAATTCTGATGCATGCAACAGTACGCATATTCAAGTTACTGAGCAATTAAGTCCTTATTTAGAAGAGTTGAAAAAAAACGATGGAGGAATATGTCTTGACGAAAGTGATGTCAACATGGTTCAAAATTCATGATTTGCAGAGGATAAGTAGTAGTGGTGCTGCTCCTTCTCGTGCTCAAGCAGCAACAGCAAGAAAATACATTGATCGTTTTGAAGTCAAGCATGTTATAGACCTGGTTGATGACAATGTTTTGTTACATGCAATGCTATGGAAGGAATGACATGTAATTGAGAAGATTTCTACAACTGAATCATTTTCTAGAATCCGAATTTATGAGTTGAATAATTTGATTACAGAATGGCAAGATTCAGTTGGTTCTAAGCTATCTTCTGTAATGTGGAATCAATTTTATTCTTAATAAAGTATCATTTCCAATTTGTTGTTGTGTTCTGATTTTCTGCAAATAATTTTATTAGTAAGACAGCATCAATAATAATTTTAAGACAAGTCAATTAAACCAAGAATATTGCGAAAGTAAGAAAACTTAGTCTCGGGTAATTGTTTGGTGAAGATGTCAGCTGCTTGTTGCTCAGTTGAAATATACTTCAGTCTGATGTCCTTCTTCAAAGCATGATCTCTAATGAAGTGGTGCCTGACATCTATATGCTTGGTCCTTGAGTGAAGAACCGGATTATAGGTGATGGCAATTGTGCTCGTATTGTCACAAAATATGGGCGATTCATTTGTAATTACTCCATAATCTTTCAGTTGTTGCTGGATCCAGATCAGTTGTGCACAACAACTACCAGCAGTAAGGTATTCTGCTTCAGTTGTTGAAGTAGCTATGGATGTCTGCTTTTTGCTGAACTAAGAGATCAGTCTGTCTCCTAGAAACTGACAAGATCCACTTGTACTTTTGCGATCAAGCTTACATCCTGCATAATCTGCATCTGAATATCCAACTAAATTGAAAATAGAGTCTTTAGAATACCATAACCCAACATTTTGTGCACCCTTAAGATATTTCAAAATTCTTTTAGCAGCTGAGAAATGTGATTGCTTAGGATTTGCTTGAAATCTAGCACACATACAGACAGCAAATACAATATCAGGACGACTGGCAGTTAGGTACAACAATGAACCTATTAAACCTCGATATAATGTCGCCTCAACTGATATTCCCCCTTGATCAGTGTCCAATTTTACTGATGAGCTCATGGGAGTATTTGCAGCTGAACATGATTCCATGCCAAATTTCTTCAGCAGCTCCTTTGTATATTTAGTCTGACTGATGAATATACCAGTCTCCAGTTGCTTCACTTGCAGTCCAAGAAAGAATGTCAGTTCACCCATCATGCTCATTTCAAACTTATCCTGCATTAGCTTAGCAAACTTTTCGCATAATTTGGGGTTAGTTGACCCAAATATGATATCATCAACATAAATTTGAACTAATAAAATGTGATCATTCTTAGCAAATTTGAACAAGGTCTTATCAACTGATCCAACAGAAAAATCATGATCAGTTAGAAATTTTGAAAGAGTTTCGTACCAAGCTCTGGGAGCTTGTTTAAGGCCATATAAGGCTTTGTTCAAATGATATACATGATCAGGAAAGTTGTGATTTACAAAACCTGGGGGTTGTTCAACATATACTTCCTCTTGTAGTTGACCGTTCAGAAATGCACTCTTTACATCCATCTGATATACCTTGAATTTCTTGTGTGATGCATAAGCAAGAAAAATTCTGATTGCTTCCAGTCTTGCAACTGGAGCATACGTCTCATCATAGTCAATTCCTTCTTCTTGCCTATATCCTTGTGCCACTAATCTTGCTTTGTTGCGTACAACTGAACCATCCTCGTTCAGTTTATTTCTGTATACCCATTTTGTACCTATAATAGTTTTTGAAATTGGTCTTGGAACTAAGTTCCAGACATTGTTATAAGTGAACTGATTTAGCTCTTCTTGCATTGCATTTACCCAGTTAGGATCAGCAAGAGCTTCATCAGTTTTCTTCGGTTCTAGTTGTGAAACAAAAGCTGAATAGATAAATAAATTTAGCATTTGATTGCGAGTTCTTACTGGATCAGATGGATTTCCTATTACCAGTTCAGGTGGATGTGATTTTCTCCATCTGTACTCAGTATTTGTTGTATCAGCAATTTCTTCAGTTGGTAACTGAACACAGTTTTCAGTCTCAGTTGGTGCTTCGTCAACTGGTATTTGAATGTTATCATTATGCTCTGTCAACTGATCATCAGCAACGACTTCCTGCACATCTGATTGGTCCAGTACTTCTGGTTCAGGTGTTTGAAGTATGTTTTGATAGCCATGACTTTCATTTTTGTCATCATCTTCCAAACTGATATCTGTAAGTCGATCAACTAGCTCAACTTGATCAGTTGGCTTATTAGTTAGTTCAGTTTCATCGAAATCAATATGAGCAGATTCTTCAACATTTAGGGTTTTCTTGTTGAAGACTCTATAGGCTATACTAACTAATGAGTATCCAAGAAATATTCCTTCTGCAGATTTAGCATCAAACGCTTTTAAATAATTTTTACCATTATAAAGAATAAAACATCTGCAGCCGAATATTTTGTAAGTAATTATACTTTTTCTTCCATGCCAGATCTCATATGGTGTTTTCATATGATTCTTATTAATCATTGATCTGTTCTGAGTATAACACGCAGTGTTTACTGCCTCTGCCCAAAATCTTTGAGAAATACCAGAATCAGCAAGCATTGTTCTGGCAGCTTCTTTAAGAGTCCGATTTCTTCTCTCAGCTACACCATTTTGTTGAGGAGTTTTGGCTACTGAGAGCTCATGCTTAATTCCAGCATTTTCTATGAAATTTGAAAGAGTTTGATTGATAAATTCATTTCCTCGATCAGATCTGATTCGATCAATTCCAACTAATTTGTCATTTAAAAGTCTTTTGAAGAGCTTTATTAGTTGCGAAGCAGTATGGTCTTTAGATTTGAGAAAAATAACCCAAGTAAATCTTGAAAAATCATCTACGACTACCAAGGTGTATTTCATTCCTCCTAAGCTCATGACTGGTATAGGACCAAAGAGATCCATGTGCAACAGTTCTAAGCATCGGGATGAAGATTTACATCCCTTGTTTTTAAAAGAAGATCGTACTTGTTTACCATACTGACATGGTGAGCAAAGTTTTTCTTTTGAAAAGTCTATTTTGGGCAAACCAGTTACAAGTTCATGTTTACTCAGATAGGCAATGGATTTAAAGTTTAAATGATTTAGTCTCTTATGCCACAACCAGTTTTTAGAAGATTTGGAAGCAATAAAACAAACTGGTGCATAAGTTTGATCATTCCAACTGACTTTATATGTGTTTCCACAACGTTTGCTAGTTAGTATGATTTCATCAGTTGAAGTTTTGACTAAACGTGAGTTTTTGTCAAATTGTACTGAGAATCCACTGTCACATAACTGACTGATGCTAATCAAGTTATACTTCAGGTTTTTCACTAATAGAACATCTTTAAAAGTAAAGTTACCATGGATAAGTTTACCCTTACCCACAGTTCTACCTTTGGAATTGTCCCCGAAACTGATGTTTGGACCAGTGTATTTGATCCGTTGGGATAACGCACTTGCATCTCCTGTCATATGTCGCGAGCATCTACTGTCCAAATACCATATTGAGTTCTTGTTTGTACCTATTACCTGTAATCACACATATAATATAACTTGGTACCCATATCTATTTGGGTCCTGAACTGATTAGTCCCTTAGGAATCCACACTTGGATAGTCTAACAGACTTTCTAGTAGCTGTATTCCAAATGATTTTTCTCGGTTTTTGTGTGCTTGGTGTGTAGTGTACAGATGATACAATATTTGTTTTCGCTTTATTCAACTGATTGTTCAGTCTATATCTCTTCTGAACTGGCTTCCAGTTATAGTAATTGAAATAGCTATTCGAATAGTTATTGTGAGACCTCTTTGATGACTCACTTTGTGCATCAGTTGAGAATTTTTTACTATAACCAATCCCATATCTTCTAGCCTTGTTCATATTCTCAGTAGGTTGCTCAATCAGTTTACTGGGCTCAATTTGTTCTTGTATCACTGCTGTTTTGACAAAATGAATGTATTTCCCTTTGCCTATTTTTGGCTTTGGTTGAGTATCATTTGGATATATTTCTCCTTGAGTGTTGAACCCTAAACCAGTTTTATCAGAAACTGATTTTTGTGAATTCTGCATCTCATTCAGTGCAGTAGATGACTTGTTCCAAGACTGAATGAGCTCAGTCTGTTCTGAGTTTTCAAGAATCAATTTCTGGATTAATGACTGACTTTTGTTTTTCTCTGCTTTTAACTCAGAAATTTCCCTTTTTAGACTCAACCCATCAACTTTTTCATCGGTTTTGGTTTTATTGTCTGTGGGATCAGTTTGCTTTGCTTTGATTTTTCAAATGATGATGCAAGCTTTTGATACTCATTTACCATGTCATGTAGTGTTAGAATGAGTTCTTCTCGTGTGAAATCAGTTGAACTGAAATCAAATACCTGTTGGCTAGATGATTCTTCTTCTGCATCATTAGCCATTAAGCACTTGACTTCCTCATCATCACTAAAGCTTCATGAGCTTTCTGGTTCTGACTCCTCACTGTCAGTTTCTGCCCATTTAGATTTGTTTTCTTCAGCTAAGAGTACCTCATGTTTCTTTCTGAAGGACTTCTTATCTTCCTTGGGTCTTCTTTTGTGCTCATATGATTTCTTTCTTCTATCAGTTGAGCCTTGACTGTCCTTCTTGGGTTTAGGACAGTCAGCCATAAAGTGACCTGATTTGCCACAGTTGTAGCAGGCATTTGATTCATCTTTGAAACTGTTCCTTTGGTATGGTTTCTGGAAGTTTCCTTGTTTTTTTCTCATGAACCTTCCAAATTTTTTGATGAACAATGACATAGCATCACTGGTCAACTGATCAGCAGATTTCTCGACTGAACTGATTGGTTCTGTTCTGACAGCAGCTAGAGCAGTTGTGGCTGCAGGGCTTCTCTGGTCTGTAGCTCAAATTCATAAGCCTTTAAATCAGCAAACAGATCATGAAGTTCAATCTGGTTCAGATCTTTGGACTCCCTCATAGCCATGGTCTTGACATCTCATTCCTTGGGAAGACCTCTCATTACCTTCAGTGCAATCTCTTTGTTGGTATACACTTTTCCAAGTGCATTTAACTCATTGATGATACTGCTTACTCTTTCATCATACTCGTGCATTGACTTTCCTGCTTTCATTTTGATGTTATCAAACTTTTGAACAGCAACAGAAAGTTTATTTTCTTTGGTTTGATCATTTCCTTCGCACAGCTGGATCAGCTTTTCCCAAATTTCTTTGGCTGACTTACACATCTTTATTTTGCTGAAGGTTACTTTGTCCAGCGTTTTGTACAGAATGTCTTTAGCCACATTATCAAGATTTGGTTTTCTTTTATCTTCAGTTGTCCATTCATCTCTGGGCTTTTCTATTCTTTGTGGTGCCCCTTCTGTTATGGCAACTGCTGTATTTGTTTTTAGAATCTTCATGGGTCCATCAGTTATGACATACCACATGTCATCATCTTGTGCAGCTAAATGAGAATGCATTCTGATTTTCCAATCATCAAATTCTTCTCTGGAGAACATAGGAATTTTGTTGAATGAAGTCATGTTAGCAAGTTTTATAGATCAAAAGTATTCAAGAACAAGATTCAACTGCTCTGATACCACTTGATAGGATCGATTAACGTAACAAGAGTGTTTAGAAAGGGGGTTGAATAAACACTCACAATTAAAACTGATCTTTTCGAGTTTTGAGTTCAGTTTGGTGAGAAACTGATTCTCAGAATCTTGCTGGTCAATGACAATCAGTTAAACTGAAGTAGTTGCGGAAATTAACTGACTGAAAGATAGAATACAAAACTGAAATGAAATACACAAGGATTGTTTCTGGATGTTCGGAGATTTCAATTACTCCTACGTCACCCCTTCTATCTCAAGGATAGGATTTCCACTAAAAGACTTTGATCGAATACAAGATTTGTACTGACCCACTTCAGTTTGGACTTATCACTGCCAAAAGCTGAAACTCTTAATATTACAAAATGTTCTCAGTGCGTAACTGATCTTAGCACTATTGAATTTAACGATTATTACAATGTGCTAGTGAGCTCAAATTGTAGCATTGACTGCTACGAATAAATCAAGTAAGGGTGAGCTAAGATTTTGACAGAGTAACAGCAAGCTTTGAGTAGAGTGATCTGTGTATATATTTTTCAGATGTTCTTCTGTCATATTTATAAGCTCCCCTTCAACGGTAACTTGAGATATGTTTGAATCTTTGTATCCGCCACTTCATCATTCCTTGGGCATTGTTTGCTTCATTTATTATACTGCGGCGTCTTAATTGCTTTAGTCGAAATGCGTTGTTCTAAACTGTATTGATTGAAGTGCGGCGTTTCATATTCAGTTGCAATCTGCTATGTCTCTTTGTCGGTTGAATGTTCTTTTCCGAGACATGTTTAGTTGAAGGAAGCATACGGCTGAATATATCAACTGATCAGCTTCCAACTGATCAGTTTTCTTTATTAGATCTGCTGATTTCAGTTTTTAAGTCCAGTTGTTGATTATAATTTTGAGTATCAGTTGGTTGTTCAGTTTGTCAAACTCCAATCTTTAGTGTTTGCTTCATATTTTGTCAATCGCCGGAATTTCGTTTCAAATAAAAACTGATCAGTTTTCTTTATTAGATCTGCTGATGTCAGTTGTTAAGTCCAGTTGCTGAATATAATTGCGCGTATCAGTTGGTTGATCAGTTTGTCAAACTCCAGAATTTAAAGTTTGGTTTATATTTTGTCAAATGCCGGAATTTTGTTTCCAACACTATATCTAGGCCATTAAGAATATATTGTGACAATTCAGCTGCTGTGTTTATGGCTAAAAATAACAAAAGTGGTAGTCGAAGCAAGCACATCGTCATTAAGTATTTAGTCATACGAGAACGTGTTAAAGATAAGAAGTTACTTATCGAGCACATTAGCACTGAATTGATGATTGCAGATCCTTTGACTAAAGGCATGCCACCATTGAAATTAAGGATCATACAGAAAGAATGGGACTTGGTTCTTTTATGTTATTTTGTTGTAAGAACAAATTAATGAAACTATATATGATGTGATATTTTCTCATATTCGTTGTGAACACATTCATTGATTCGAGAAATATCAATAAAGTTGGACCTCGTATAAACATAAGGTTTATTCATTAAGTTATACATATTGAGATACATAATGCATTGTAATACATGAAAGATAATATTTGTTTTAAGATGACCTATCACCATGATTCATGTGTTCTGTTTTCTCATATGGTAAATGATATATATGAGCTAATGGGAGAAAGTAAGAAAATTGGCTCATATCAAAGGAAGAAAAAACGAGTAGGAAATGGCAACGGCAATTGCCTACAACTTTTGACAAAAGTACGCCGCCTCAACTTCAGAAAATTGAGGCACGCATGTGCCTCTTCTTTTGACAATAAGGCTCCCACAATAACTCATCGACTGTATGAGATGCCTATAAATAGCAGCGATTGAGGTCCCTAAGTACACACCTCATAAGAAAAATATACACCATCTACAGAGTGTGTTGAGTGCTTAGACGGCTTCAACCGGAAGGAAATCCGAAAATTTATAAATTTCTCGATGGCCGGAGGTAACACTCGATTCGCTTTCGCATATTATTTATCATGTTTATATATACGTAAAAACATGATTTTGAGAAAAATTCTGACATTGATCCCTTGGTCTCTCCATCATAGAGCCAGTATGCTTTTACATCAAGATCTTCCCACATGGAGTCCAAGTCTAGAGGATCCACACAATCATCCCAGTATTTGAAGCTGACAAATGCCATTCTTGATTAAGTAACAAAAAAACTAAGTAAGTTTCAAATCAAGCACTAAGATATTAAAAAGGAACAAATAATATGTCAAGTGAACTGGTTAAGAGTTGGTACTTTGTTCGCAACATGCTTAGAATCTCAATAGGGTTGTCCATTGCATTCACAATTTTGAATCAACTAGGATAGTTTATCACCATATTAAAACTTTAATCCTTTCAAATAAATATACAAATAACTTTGGTTTCTTAAAAAATAATGCCACATGTACTTTGGTAGTTTCATAGCACTAGGAAGAGTTCGTGATTCTTCTTTTTGTTATACACGTACTCAAGAAGGTTGGTTGAGCGATGCCAACACAAATACAATATAAATTAGAAGAGAACAAACCTCCATATTTTGTTAGCAAGTTTTGTAATTTTTCATGGCGACGTCTCCTGGAATTATCATCTGTATCTCCTAATTCTTGAGCAGATAAATTGTCACTCTCGGCCACCAGAATTCCATTGCAACTTTCACAGTGAAAGTAATCATATGGAGTTAGGAATGGCAATGGATCGGATCGAAACCCGACCCCGTATTAAACACATCTGATAGGTGGATTTAGACCCGACTCACAGGTCCGGAGAGGGTCCCGCTTTAGCAAAACCCCGTACTTATATATATAAATAAATAAATATTATCATTAATATAATTATAATTTTTGTATATATTTAATAATAAATATTTTTATTTTGTATTTGAAAAAAAATTTAAAATAAATTTGACGGTCCACGAGTCCACCCAGATTGGGACCGTCGGATTCACAGGTCGGGAAAAATAAAAAACAAACAAAAGCATAATTAAACCTAACTATTTCAACGAATGAAACGAATTGAACCACCAAATCAGATATGAAGTTTTATGATCGAAATTTATGCTTTATATTTTATAGCATTGCGTGAAAAAACAGTATCATATCAGTAATTTTGTATGTTTCATGGAAAGACAAAATAAAGGCTGATTGTCTTTAAACTACACCAAGGTACTCTAGAGCTACCAAGTTATGGCGAACAGAGATCATTTTTTTGCCTATGGCGAAACATCCGAATGGTCAACGTCGCAGTGTTTTTCAGGCTACGGAGCCTTTATGCTGTTCACGGCGTATTGTCTTCCATCCGGACCATAGACGGTCACCAGTATCCCTCACTTGATGTCCTCATTAGGATTCAACCGTATGTGTTTCAGAAGTTTTTTTATCAGCTTCTTCGGCAACATTAGCCTGCACAGCTGTTGCTTTACTGCATACATCACTATCGACGATATGCTTTTGAATAGGAACGCTGCACAGGCCTATCAAGTCTGGTATCCCAGAAGGTGTTGGTCCCACTTGCTGTAATTTGAGATAAAAAAACCAGAAAATAAAGAATAAACTGGACACCGAGATTTACGTGGAAAACCCCTAAAAATTATTAAGGTAAAAACCACAGGCAAGATGAAAAGAATTTCCACTATAATATTTTGTATTGTGTACAACTCGCTCACTGTGTTTCCAAAGAGAACACACACACTCTTAATACAGGAGCACAAAACACCTCACAAATATTATAGAACTAAGCACTCAAATGCTTATAAGATGAGAGAAAACTCGAAGAAGGGATGATTTCAGAATGAAGGGGGGAGCTCTATTTATAGAGCCCCTTGTCCGTGTGAAGACACGTTTTATACGCGTCTTCCTTCTTCAAACAATCAAACAGCCCACGTTTTTTTTTCTTTTGTAAAATTTGTCTGCTGCAATTAATGCCCAATTGCCGACATTTCTCCCACTTGGAGATTTGATTGAGAATCAAACACATCTCCACACATCCTTTCAATCTTGCCATTCCCCTGCTGCTTACGTTTCTGCTATACCACTTGAGGATCTACATCACTCAAATTTATCAGTGTTCACTGGCTTGGTCAGAAAATCAGCTATTTTATCCTTTGTATGTATCTTCTGCATATCCACACTTCCTTCTTCTACTACTTCCCACACAAAGTGAAATTGAACTCCAATGTGTTTAGTCCTGGAATGAGAAGCTGGATTCCTTACAATGTGCAAGGCACTCTGACTGTCACAAAACAAAAGAACATTCTCTTGTTTGTGCCCGATATCCTCCAATAACCTTTTAATCTATATTGACTTCTTGCAAGCTTGAGTAGATGCCATATATTCTGCCTCCGTTGTAGATAACGCTACAACTGTCTGCAGTTTTGAAACCCAGCTTACTGCTCCCCCTGCAAGTGTAAACGCATAACCAGTAGTAGATTTCCTCTTATCAAGATCACCTACATAATCTGAATCGACATAGCCCCTGAGTGTAAAATCCGATCCTCCATAACATAATACAGCATTCGAGGTACCCTTAATGTATCTAAGGATCCTCTTAACAGTGCTCCAATTTTCTCGTCCAGGAGTCGCCATATACCGACTAACTACTCCCACTGCTTGAGCAATGTCCGGTCTTGTACAGATCATAGCGAACATCAAACTTCCCATTACTGATGCATATGGTACTTGAGACATCTCCATCATCTCTGCTTCACTGCTAGGACACATCTCGGAGGATAACTTCAAGTTAACAGGAAGAGGGGTCAAAATTGACTTACTATCTTGCATGTTGAAGCGTTGCAAGACTTTCTTCAAATAATTTTTCTGGAAAAGCCAAATCTTTCTGTTAGTTCTGTCTCGGTGAACTTGCATCCCTAGAATCTTGTTTGCTGGTCCCAAGTCCTTCATATCAAATTCCCTAGCCAACTGTGCCTTCAATATTTGGACATGATCTTTGTTGGGGCCTGCTACCAACATATCATCCACATACAACAGCAATATGATATAATCATCACCAGACCTCTTGAAATATGTACAAGGGTCTACACTCAGTCTGTTGTATCCAAGGCTCATGATATAGGAATCAAATCTCGTGTACCAACACCTCGGTGCCTGTTTGAGACCATACAGAGAGTTGTTCAACCTGCAAACCAAGTTCTCTTTGCCTTTTTTCGCAAAACCTTCTAGCTGGAGCATATAGATTTCTTCTTCAAGATCTCCATGAAGAAATGCCATTTTCACATCTAGCTGTTCTAGATGTAGCTCAAACACTGCACACAATGCTAGAACTACTCTGACTGTTGTAAGCCGAACCACAGGAGAAAATATCTCATTGGAGTCAATGCCTTCTTTCTGAGCATACCCTTTTACCACCAATCTAGCACGATACCGCTCCACTTGTTTATTGCCATCACACTTGATCTTATAGACCCATCTGTTTCCAATGGCTTTCCTTCCTCGTGGTAGTGTAACAAGATCCCAAGTTTGATTCCTGTCTAATGCTTCCAATTCTTCTTGCATTGCTATCATCCACAAGGATACATCCGAGCTTTGAGTAGCTTCCTGGAAACTCGATGGCTTACCATCCTCTGATAATAGACAACATGCAATATTACTTTCAGTGACATAATCTGAAAGCCAACCTGGTGGTCTTCTGTCTCGAGTTGACTGTCTCACATTGGAAACTTCAGACTCAACATATTCTTGTTCTTCGTGCTCTGGTACTGCTTCACAAGAAACTTGACCTTCGTCCGTCTTATTTTCCACTTGAAATATAGTAGTTTCTGAATTCAGCGTGCCTTTATCTCCCTTTACTTTATCTTCCTCGAAGATAACATCCCTGCTGATGACAAGCTCGTGAACAATAGGATCCCACAAGCGAAACCCCTTTACTCCATCACCATAACCCAAGAAGATACATTTTCTGGATTTCAAATCCAACTTCGATCTTTCTTGCTCATTGTACAGAACGTACACCGGACTTCAAAATGTATGCAAATGAGAATAATCTGTCGGCTTCCCAGTCCACATCTCCATCGGAGTCTTCAGATCAATCGCCACTGAAGGAGAACGATTAATAATATAACAAGCGGTTTTGACTGCCTCCGCCCAAAATGACTTGTCTAGACCCGCAGTCCTCAACATAGTTCTTGTTCTGTCTAACAAGGATCTGTTTATCCGCTCCGCCACTCCATTTTGTTGATGTGTGTAAGCCGTTGTAAACTGTCTTTTGATGCCCTCATGTTGACAATATGCATCAAATTCGTCACTGGTATATTCTCCTCCATTGTCAGTCCTCAAACACTTGATTTTCTTTTCAGAATCAAGTTCAACCCGCGCTTTGAAATCTTTGAAGATCTGAAAAACATCTGATTTCTTCTTGATTGGATACACTCAACATCTCATAGAGAAATCATCAATAAACGAGACGAAGTATCTCGCTCCTCCTAGGGATACAACCGGTGCTTGCCAAACAACCGAATGAATCAGCTCCAATATGCTTTTGCTCCTGGCAGTAGAAGTGCCAAACTTTAATCTGTGTTGTTTACTGGTAACACAATGCTCACAAAAAGGTAATGACACTTTTGTAAGTCCCGGCAGCAGCTTCCGTTCTGAGAGAATTTTCAACCCTCATTCTGACATATGCCCGAGCTTTCTATGCCATAACACTGTTAATTCTTCTCCTGAACCATTTGATGCAACAGCTAGTTCTGCCTCTTTGTGTGTTTCTCCCAAAATTACATACAGATTTGCAGCAACCTTTTCCGCTTTCATAAGCACAAGCGCGCCTTTCACAATTTTCATGATCTCATTCTCGATACGAGGTTTGCACCCGATGTCATCCAATTGCCCGAGGACAAAAGATTTTTCGTCAGTCCTTTCACATGTCGTACCTCCTATATGGCGCGGATGGTGCCATCAAACATTTTAATTTTGATAGTACCGACCCCAGCGATTTCTAAGGCATGATCATTTCCCATGAATACAGATCCTTCTGAGACTGGTTCGTAATGATCAAACCATTCTCTCCGAGACGTCATGTGCCACGTCGCTCCTGAATCCATAATCCATGTGTTACAAAATTTGTGTCTGCCTTCTGCAAGAGTTGCTGTTTCACTGAATAATATTTCACCACTGCCTGAAGTACTGGCCACATTTCCTTGAGAACTTTTGTCAATACTCGTACACTCTTTCTTGAAGTGCCCTTTACCGCCACATTTGAAGCAGTAAATATTTTTCTTCTTACTTCTTGACTTTGATCTACCTCGTCTTTGGCTCCCACTGGAGTCACGGTCCATAAATCTTCCTCTTATCATCGGTAAAGCCTCTGCCTGCTTCGATGTTACCAACCTATCTTCCTTANTTCATGTTGACAATATGGATCAAACTCGTCACTGGTATATTCTCCTCCATTGTCAGATCTCAGACACTTGATTTTCTTCTCAGAATCAAGTTCAACCCGCGCTTTGAAATCTTTGAAGATCTGGAAAACATATGANCGTTCATTTTCCCCTATTTTATGCCTTATGGAAGTGAGTTGGGCAAATAGAGTATTCAGTGTGTTGATATGGTCGGTCATCGATGAAGATTCCGCCATCCGAAGAGTATAAAGNAATATGCTTTTGCTCCTGGCTGTAAAAGTGCCAAACTTTAATCTATGTTGTTTACTGTCATGTTGTGTAGGGACTTGACCTCGTATATCTTTGTCAGAGTATCCCAGATAACTTTGGCTGTTTTTATCTCAGAGATACTTGACAAAAATTCGTCTGCTATAGCTAAGTATAGATTGGCAACAGTGTTTTCATTCATCTCATTCCACTTTTCATCATCTGTAATCTCCACCGGTCTATCTCCAATAGCCGCCAAGCAATTATCTTTTATTAAAACTACTTGTATCTTTATTTTTCACAACATAAAATTGCTTTCGTTGAACTTTGTTATCTCGTACATGCCCGCCATTATGTCTACAACAATTTTAGTAGACTGGACAAAATTATCCCGCCTTAAATGAAAAATCTCAAAAAATCTTTTCTGGTGTGGAAGATCAGTCTAGGCTTCAACAACAGAGCGTACTCAGAATTTTAAGAAATTTTAAACCAAGGCTCTGATACCACTTGTTGGTCCCACTTGCGGTAATTTGAGATAATAAAAACCGAAAATAAAGAATAGACTGGACACCGAGATTTACGTGGAAAACTCCTAAAAATTATTAGGGTAAAAACCACAGGCAAGATGAAAAGAATTTCCACTATAATATTGTGTATGGTGTACAACTCACTCACTGTGTTTCCAAAGAGAACACACACTCTCTTAATACAGGAGAACAAAACACCTCACAAATATTATAGAAATAAGCACTCAAATGCTTATAAGATGAGAGAAAACTCGAAGAAGGGATGATTTCAGAATGAAGGGGGAGCTCTATTTATAGAGCCCCTTGTCCGTGTGAAGACGCGTATTCCGTCTTCAAACAATCAAACAGCCCACGTTTTTTTTCTTTTGTCAAATTTGTCTGCTGCAATTAATGCCCAATTTCCGACAGAAGGCAACGATGGTCGGGCCCGTGGCCGTGATTCCTCGGTTCTGATAGCATATGATGGACCGGGACTGGCTCTTGAAGTGCATGCAGGTTGATCTAATGCCCTAGACGATGATGGACCGGGCTCGATTAGTGAAGTGGATGGTTGATCCGATGCCCTAGATGATGGTCCGGGATCGACTCGTGAAGTGGATGGTTGAATATCTGATGCCCCAGATGATGAACCGGGCCTGGCTCTTTTTACTCGTAATTTCATGTCCCCGAATTCACCTTCCAATCATTGGGCAACGATTCTCTTGAGTTGTTCTGCTTTTTTTATTGTTTCTTGATCCAAGTTATTTCCGCATGTCAATTCCATCAGATCCAAAGCCCCATCGATCATAGCAACATCTAATTCAATATACTTACCGGCAACACGAACGAAAGCCGCCATCAATCAGTCGCTAGTGTTTCTGCAAGCAAACAAAAATTCCTTATCAAAAGATCGAATCATATAATCTCACAAGAAAATTGTGATAATATTCTAACTAATTTCAAGAACAAAGAAAATTTCTTAAGAATTAATCGGTCGATTTCAAAGGGAGCTAGGGTGTTGATAGAAGATCTTAACCCTTCACAATTGGACAGCATTTTCAAAATACACTATATAAAAAATTAGAGATAAAAACACAAAACCCATAAGCAAAAACCCTAAAATTGATATATAATTAATTACACACGCATATACATATAAAATTCACGTACCTTTTATTCTTCTTCAAGAAAAGAGAACTGGTTTTCTTGGGTTGACTCCAACGCGAACATTCGGAGAACATGGGAGTAAAATCAAAAAAAATAAGGGAGACTTTGTGATGAATAAGTTTGGTGTAAAAGTAAATTTGTATTTGTATGTATCAGTATGCAATATTATATATGGAAGGTTTTTAATTAATTATAATGCAGGTTTTTTTATTATTAAATTTTTAAAAAATATATATTTTAAAAATAATTTGAGTGGAGAGGTTCTGCAAAACTTCAAAATTAAGAGCGAACGCTGCCTGTGTGGTAGTCTGGGCAGCTTCCGCTGCCTCTGACAGTGGACGCTGCTCAGTTTTATTACCTTATTCGTCTTCAAAGCTTTCACAATTTCTAAAATTATTTGCATGCTATTTCTTTCTTTTTTATACTTCTTCAATCCAAAATTTTTTTGTCAGTTTATTTAAATTTTTCCCTATATCCGAAATTTCTTCTTCCAAATGACTACTATCGACGTGCTTTTATTTTTTGTGGTCACGTTATTGTCGGGAATGGATCGGTTTAATATAGTATTCTTTATATTAGATCGATACGCGTATTACGATCTATTACTTTGTTAGAGTTTATTCAAGTTGTGCATAAAATGTTAAGAATCAATCCAATTAAATTAACTATGAAGTTATCAATAAAATATTCATTTATGGAGAGATCATTTTGAAAAGAAATTCAAATGAATCTTGTTGATGATGACGCTTTAAAGTTTACAATGCAATGTCTCAATATGCATATGTTGCATTTATACGTGAAAACAAATTCAATTGTTCATCATGTTAATTTTGGTGAACATGAATCATATGTTCCACACATGTTCGATTCAGGGTTCAATAACCAACCTGGTATTTCTATATCTGGGGCTTTTCATGAGCCAGAAGCCTATGTTGCACATGTCGCTGAAGGATTAAGCAATATATATTGCGAGTGTGGAAGTGGATTGTGGGATCAATATATGACCGACTCGTCTAAACCAAATCCAGAAATACATAATTTTGTTGCAAACAATGCTGGCCTAGATATGAGAGCTCGTTGTCCAGATATCGCCAATAATAACGATGTTTGTAGAAGTGATACTGAACTGAAGATGTCACATAGAAATTTTGAAGAAAAAGAAGTTAAAGTGGACGAAAATGTGAATACGCATGCTAATCTTGATGAGGGAACATCATCTCGGCAACCACATTGTGAAAAGTTGCAGAGGCAAGTTGTACCATTTCTTTTTAGCACTTCTGAAATGCCATCATTTTTCAATAATTTTTCAAGGAAAAGCCTCATGATACTGTCGGTGTACCTTCTGGAATGTGAACAAGCTACTATAGTCTAGAGAGAGGAGAATTATGCGTAAATATGCTTTTAAAAGATAAAGAAAGATTTGAATATTACATATGTGAAGGATTATTCTGTTAGAGTTGCAAGACATGAGTATCGTGTCATGGATAGCACATGCATTTTGTGGAAATTAAGGTGCAAAATGATCCTTCTACGATCATAGGTCGATGGAGGTCTTCGAGGTTCTTTCAAGTCGAAAATAGTTTATTGAAAAATAAAAAAATATGGCGGGCCTCACACATGTATATCTACCAATGTCGGTACAAATCATCACAACTTGAACAGTGATATGGTGGCACAAACACTATTGGGAGTTGTGCAATGTGATCTTTCGTACGAGATTAAGTATAAAATGGAAAACGTGAAAGATAAATATGAATATCAAATCTCGTATACGAAAGCATGTCGAAGTTTGAAACGCGCAGTGGAAATTGTTCATGGTGCATGGGAGAGCTTGGTGCAACTACTTCCAAAATATATGTGTAATGATCATAGGCCATTAGGCTGAACCAACATAGGCCTCGGCCCATACCCATGCACCACTACTAGTCATGGGTCGTTAGGATGGTCCAGCATGGACCTCGGCCCATTACCATGAATCGCCACTCATAGAATATCCCACTCCTGAAAAGTGATTTCTTTCGCCTTTCCCAACACTTGAACCCAGAACCTCCAGGCATAGGTACCTAAATTCTTAAGTGTTGGTACCAGTAACGGAGACCGATGGCATTTAAGGAAAAATATTTTATTAAATAATTATATTTAATTATTTAATATATGATGTATTTATTAAAAAAATTTTAAAATTAGCCTTTTAAGATATTTTTATACGTTGAGCCATATTATTCAATTTTTATCGAAGCAAAAGACTTTTTGAGAGTTCGGATAATATTTTTAAAAGCGTACCTAAACGAAATATTTTAGGTGCGTGTTTTTAGGCCTGATGGGCCTGCTTTAGTAGGAGTTTTGGATCTAGATCACTAACTTTTTTTATATCAAAACTTGGCTCATTCTTTTAATTTCTTTTCGTTATTTTCTTTACCCAAACCCTAGCCCCCTCCCACTCCCACCTCCATTGGCCTTGCATCCTCTCTCAAAAATTAGCAGCAGCTTTGGCGATTCAATACAAAAAAAAAGCCTATGACAACGGTGAAAAACCGTTGTCGTCTACGTCTTTTAAAACCGTTGTTAAAGCCCATGTGGTTAAAGAGTGTGCTCAAAGACAACGGTTTTTATCCGTTGTTGTAGCTACAATTTGCGACGATTTTTGAAAAACCATCGCAAATAAAATTAGCGACGGATTTATCGGATTATTAAATCGTCGCTCATGATTTTCGTCCCTAATTTTAACGACGGTTGATTTATGATTTCCGTTGCTAATATTTTCAGTAAAATAAAAAAAATTACTTTTAATAATTCAATAAATCTAAAAAAACTTACAATTTGAATAGGCTAACAATATTCATGATATTAACTAACACTTAAAAATTTACCAAAAATTAAAGCAAAAAAATTTACCCTAAATCGAAACTAAAATCGCGTAAGAAGAAAAATTTTAAGTGTTGTGAAGTGGTAAAATCGTGTAAGAGAGAAAAATTTTAAGTGTTGTGAAATGGTATGTGTTAAAATGGACCAAATGTGCGGATATTTATAGACAATTTGCGAAGGTTTAACCAAAAACCGTCACATTTTTAAAATTTGTGACGGTTTTGCTTATAACCTTCGCTGTATTTAGCGACAGTTTTCCTAAAACCATCACTAAAAGTAGCGATGGTTTCAGAAAAACCGTCGCTAATTTAAAACATGCGACGGTTTTACTTAAAATCGTCGCTAAATTTAGCGATAGTATATAATCCGTCGTTAAACAAAACCGTCGCTATAGCGAAACCAGCTATGGTTTCAGCAAAATCGTCGCTAAATACGTTGTTAAAATCACACTAATCCACAACGATTTTAGAGAAAACCGTTGTCGATTGTCCAAAAAACACGCTAATAGACAACGGTTTTATAAACCGTTGTCTTTGACCCTAAAAAACGCTCAAAGACAACGGTTTTATAGAATCGTTTTCATTGACCCTAAAAACTGTTGTCTTTTACCCCCAAAAGACAACGGTAAACCGTTGTCTTTTGCTTAAAAAACGCACTTACGACAACGGTTTTCACTAAAACCATTGTTAAAAAACTACGACAAAGGTTTTAATAAAAACCGCTGTCGTAGGTGTGTTGTTGATTTGTATTTTTCTTAAAGTGATTGTTGCAAGAAAATTCGGTAGAAACGTCACACCGTCCTCTAGTGTTCGGCCCTCGATCCATTGGTCATCGTTTTGCATACGTTTCTTCATTAAGGCACTCCACGTCTCGGAACAGCCCTTGAACTGTTGAACCCCTTTAAACAACCGATCGACCCAAAAACCCTAACCCAAAGCATGAATGTCCGATCGATCCTTACATGAGCATGATCCCACTTCGATCTCAACATCTAGACGTCATCAATCAGACATGTTTCAAGGGGTACGGCAGTGCAAGGGCTGTTCCGAGACGTGGAGTAGACACTGGTGGGTCTTAGACACGGCTTGGAGTGGCTCGTGCACATCTGGTTTCGGGCTAGGAATAAATCGAGAAAGCTAGACGTGGTTAGGGCTCGACTTTGAGATGTTCGGGTGTATCTCGTGTATTCGAGAGTATAGTTTGAGGTTCATGGTTAGGGAAGTGCAGGAAGGTTTGATTGTGGTCTAGGATAGGTTGGTTCGAGCCTGGTCCGGCCTAAGTGAGCGTAAGATGGCTTGGCTTTGAGGTGGAAATTTGGGGTTTTCGCTCGCAGGATTGGCGTCGCAGCGCTGCCCTTTCAGCGCCGCAGCGCTTGAGCTTCGGCTCTTGTAGCGCCGTAGCGTTGATGCATGGTGCCTAGGCGCTTACAAGCGCCGCAACGCTACTCATCCAACTCCTAGGCGCTAGTCCTGCAATACAACCCATAATTACCGAAAATTCTCCAATTAAATCCCTAGAATTTCTTGAATTTACACATATTTCCCAACCAAAATTCGAAATTAGCACTCGAGTACTTGAAAATTTCGGTTTCGACCCTGAATTTTAGTAGAGGCCATGGATTTGGGCTTCAAATTTTCGATTCATTCCGGGGATCAGATGTTTATTTCGAGGATAGTGAAGAATTTGGAGTTTCGATTGCAGAAGAATGTTGTTCATGCAGATTTGATCGTGTTACCGATGCCTGAATTTGACATTATTCTGGGCATGGACTGGCTTTCGTCAAATGGATCTTCGATAGATTTTCGATGGAGGTCGGTATCTGTTTGACGGTCCAGTGGGAAATATTTTATTTTTGAGGCAGCAAGAAACAAGCAGATGTCGCACATCATTTCTTGTATATATGCGAGGAAATTGATGAAGAGAGGCTGCCAAGCATTTTTGGAGAGCATTGTGTCAGCATCGAAGCCAGTCAGTCTGAGACTGGAGGATGTCGAGATCGCCAGAGATTTTCCTAGCATCTTTCTTGAGGACGTTTCTGGCATTCCACCAGACAGAGAGGCGGACTTTTCTATTGAGCTGATACTGGGTACATTGTCGATTTCTAAGGCACCCTATCTTCTAGCACATGCAGAGATGAAAGAATTGAAATATCAGATTCAGGATTTGCTGGACAAGGGTTTCATTCTCCCGAGTTTCTCTCCATGGGGCGCACCAGTACTGTTTGTGAAGAAGAAATACAGCAGTATGCGACTCTGCATCGATTACAGAGAAATAAACAGAGTCACAATCAAGAACAAGAATCCTCTGTCCATGATCGAAGACCTATTTGATTAGCTTCAGGGAGCATCAGTGTTTTCTATGATAGATCTTTGATCTGGATATCACCAGCTGAAGGTGCGAGAGTCTGATATGCACAAGACGGCTTTCAGGACGCGTTATGGGCACTATGAGTTTATGGTGATGCTCTTTGGACTGACTAACTCGCCAGCGATGTTCATAGGTCTCATGAATCGCGTATTTCAGTCGTATTTTAATCAGTTTCTCATAATCTTCATAGATGACATTCTGATCTATTTGAAGAGCAGAGAGGAGCACAGTCAACACTTGAGAACCGCGCTACAGGCTTTGAAGGACAAACAACTATTTGCCAAAATCAGCAAGTGTAAATTCTAGCTAGAAAGAGTGATATTCTATCCCAGCAAGGTTGAGGCAGTCAGAAATTGGCCAGTGCCTAAGAGTGTGACCGAGATCCGTAGCTTTTTGGGATTAGCTGGGTACTACAGGAAGTTTATTCAGGGCTTTTCTTCTATTGCGGTACTCATGACCGCCTTGACGAAGAAGAATACCAAATTCATCTGGGGATCAGAGTGCCAAGAAAGTTTTGAAAAGCTGAAGCAAGCATTGATTTCAGCACCAGTTTTACCTATGCCATCAGGGCAATGGGAGTATGTACTATATATAGATGCTTCGAAGCTAGGTTTGGGCGCAGTTCTGATGCAGCATGACAGAGTGATAGCCTATGCGTCCAGACAGCTGAAGGTTCATGAGAAGAATTATCCGACTCATGAACTCGAACTAGCAGCAGTATTATTCGCCCTAAAGATTTGGAGACACTATCTGTATGAGGAGAAGTGCAAGATTTTCACAGATCACAAGAGTTTGAAGTACTTCTTAACATAGAAAGAGCTGAATATGAGATAGAAGAGATGGTTAGAGCTGGTGAAGGACTATGACTGCGACATTAGCTACCATCAGAGTAAGGAAAATGTGTAGCCGATACACTGAGTAGGAAGACTGCGGTGATTGAACAGTTGTCTGCACAGATGCCATTTCAGGCAGATATTCAGAAATTTGAGCTTGCAGTTTATGCTAGGGGCGATGTTCCTAATCATTCTATCCTGACAATGCAGTCGACGCTGATAGACCGGATTCGAGCAGGGCAATCATCTGATGAGCAGTTACAGAAGTGGAGACAGGTGAGTAAGGGTCTGAGATTGTATCAGAATTTGAAGCGTTATGGGCCGTTTAAATTATAGGACACACGTCATCATGACGTCAGCCTACCAACCTAGGAATAATAAACGACACAAATTTTTCGTGGCCAGGAATGAGGGAATGACCGGGAATAAGAAAGTAATCGGGACAGAGAGAGACTATAGCCCGACTATTTAAGGAAGGAGTGGTGATACGCCCGGAAGAGGCCGGGTCATAGATGACCTAGGTCAATAAATGAATAGCTCGAATCATGGTAAGTTTGCAGAAGGAGCTCATAAGTAGCCGGGCAAGTGAATGCCCGAGACGTCATTTACCCGGGCAACCAGAGGCCCGAGCTCTCGGGCGAATTCCCAGGTGATGGCTCTCTACCCGGGATGCCTCGATAATAGTACCGCACTCGAGTGCGAGAGCAGTTGATATCTTATCACGATAAACGTGTTTGACAGAACCTTACTGATTTGACGTGATAGAAAGGACAGATCGGTATGACATGAACTAGATGGGAGGTGGCTATAAGTGGTAAGTAGGCACTGAAAACAAGGTCATCATCACCTTTTTTTTTCCTATGAAATAGCAGGTTTGCTTTGAATTAAACGGATTCATACATACATACACTTGTGTCATTATTTTTCTGCTAAATTGATTTTCTTGATTTTTTCCTGCTAACTTAAGCATCGGAATGGTAACGTCGGACACCCCTCCGACGCCCATTCACGTGTTTTTCTTCTTGTTTTCAAGGCATCATTGCAGCCATACTCCAGTGAGATACTTTCAAGTTGAGATATATTTTACCGCTCATTTTTCCTTATCAAATTCTTATCAGATTCGGTAGATTGTCCGATCCAACTCATCATATTCACCCAGATCATATCAACGATCTATGCAGGTCAATGTTGAAAAATTCCTTGTTGGAATAACAACTTTTACCTATGTTAAATCCCGATGAAAATATCTCGATTTGTTGATACTGGGATACTCTATGACATTCATAGTTTGGAAAATTCTTTAACATATTCGTTATTTTTGTTATATTATGAATGCATTTAGAGTTTCCTGAATAATTGGGAAAAGGGTTTTCACCCGATACTTTAATGTTATGCTTTCGATTCACTATGTTTTCGTTTTAGTGGAGTTTCTTGCATGGGTATTTTGCTATCTTGGTGTTAATTTTTCACGTTTGCTATCTATTCCATTCATTGGAGTTTCTTGCATGGATTTTTGTTTGTCTTGTAATCTTTTTTTTATGTTTCGTTATCTTTTTGATTTAGTGGAGTTTTTTTTTTTTTTTTTTTTTTTTTTTTTATTTTTTTTTTTTTTTTTTTTTCGAGTAGGTTTTAAAAATAAAAACTGAATATTTTGGGCCTAAAACTAATCTATGATTTTTTTTTTGGGATGCTTGTGCCGGAGGTAGAGAGGTCTTTTGAGTCTCCCCTCAGGTTCAACCCTGTTTGTGTGTGATTTTCAAAGAAAAAAGTTTTCCTAAAGATGTAGCCAACATCTAGTTTTACAACTTATTCTATAAAATGGATAAGCTTTAGAAGGAGTTTATTGCTTGTTTCAAAAGCTTAACTCGGATCGTTTGTTAGTTGTCGGATTCGAATTGGATGTTATTACAAATGAGGATGACAACCTTTATTTATAGTACTTGAAAGTAGTGTTTTCAAAACCAGAGATTGGGAATCGGTCACGGGTCTGTTCCGATCATAGCTCAAAAATCGTTTGTCATGTTAAAAACTGGTTTCGATTTTTTTTAAAAAAAAATTATTTATTTTTATTTTTATTTCTAAAATCTTATATATATATATATATATACACACACACACACACACACATGATTATTTGAAATTTCAACCTTGTTAAAAATATCATTTTAGTTGTATTAGAGTTTATTTAATCTATTGTTTTTGTTTTAAAATATATATATAATTATAATTGGTATTTTGAATATATGTATATAGTTATTTTGTTTTTAAAATTTGATAAATATTTTTTTGTCTATTTATATATATCTTTTAGATTTAATTAAAATATATTATTCATTATATTATATTAATACTTATATAATATAATATTATTCTGGTCCGACTGTCCAGTTAAATAGGTCTGATTGGTTGGACTGTTTCTTTAAGATAAACCGGTTCAAACACCTATTCGATTATGAAAATATTGCTTGAAAGTGTCATATTTTGTTAATTCTATAATTTTCTAGAAGGCTATCTAGAAATTTCTACATTATACATTATACAAATATAAATTCATAAATAATAGATTGTTCTATAGATCTCCGGTGCCTTTCATAATCATCTAGGATCTTCCAGAATCTTTTAGAGTTTTCCGAAGTCTTCTTGCTCTTCCAAAGAATTATAGAATCTTTTCATTTCGATTCATTTATCATGACTTATGAAATTTATGGATTTTTGAAAATTGAAAAGACACTTGGAATCAGAAATAGTTATCATGATAACGGAAATTTTTTATGTGTTCGACACTATATCAGTAATTAAACTAAAATTATATATCTAGTGTGGTTTGCAGACTATTACATTAACCTGAGGATTTATCTAGTGCACACCGAAAGGTAACGGCTATGCGTCCTTATGTTACAAAAAAAGAGCTATAAATGAAAATTTAGTATATTAAAACTAAAATTCGACGATTTAATAAACTAAAATCCCAAATTGGATAATTTGTAGACCAAAAATTAATTTTCTGTTATTTCTCTACCTATTCATAAAGTTGGTACTTTTATATATGAATTTTTGATTAATTATCTTATTCATTTGAGAAACTTTAAAAATTCTTCCTACAAGAAACTTTGTGTTTTATCAACACAACTCTGGATTCGTCTTAGTCTCTTTGCTACATGCACATGGAAATTACAGACCGTGCTAGAAATAGGGTTTTATCTTGGAGTCGTGATCGACTACTAAAATCTACATTTAAGTAGAAAAATCATGGTTTCGGAAAAATATCATGTGTCATGACACTCTACCGATCCATTTTTTCCCCCAATCTTTTATATTGTTATAGCTACATTTGATTTCTCTATGATTTATAAATGTTAGGTATTTGAGATGTGCAAATCTGAAACTGTTGAGAAGTTGACGTAGAGTATGTCACGAAAACGTGGAATATGGCACGAACTTAATGTAATTTGAGGTTAGATTTTAACTCTATCTTTTAATGCGAATTTGTCACACATACGATATTCATGGAACATGACAATCGTCTCTCAAAATAAAAAAAAAAAATTGTTTTAATAAGAGCACTCCAAATCACAAAACTAGACAAACTTCCAGATGATTTTCAATCCTTCTTATAGGAAGAATGAAAAGTAAAATGCAGCAATATATATTGAACAAAAAATTCATTATTTTCGAGTTCTTGGGTGTGTAATCTTTTTCATTTTGATATAGGGATCTATATATAATATTTTATGGTCGGAGGGTCCATTTACATAATTGTTGTGTCCTTAAGCTTGAGATTAAATTTGATCCGTCGGATCTTGGTGTAACATTATAGATTGCAACCGATTTGATTAGCTACAACCATCAGATCACATTTCTTTATCATATTCGGTTTGGTGCGACACATTCGAATTCGACGATCCAGATCGCATCTTTTCAAGATTATCACATTCTTTGAATTCAACCCTAGATCCATCAGATCTCAACCGGCCTTCGCAACCACTCTTGAACCATACCAATCCTTCATCGTGACCCTACGATCCAGCGGCCTTTGATAATTTATTAATTTATTCTGTATATAATGGGTTCCGCATATATAGGAGAGTCCAGCCCAAATGGATGACCCAAGCCTAGCAATATTCGAACCATGAACATTAACCTAAACGTGCAATTATAATTTCCATTTTATTTTAATGTTGTATTAGATTGTCCAATTAAAATTTGATTGTTTTATTTATCTCAATTATATAGAAATTTTTTTTCGGTTATCCCAAATATAAAATTGAATTTCTACATTTGTAGCATTTTTTTCTTTTGTTTTACTACTAATATATCCTTATTATAAGAATAAATTATAAATTTTGTTTCTAAACCTTGTTTTTCTAATAGTTTTAAATTTGTTTGAAGAAACAAAAAAATCTATATATTGACAAAAACTTATGTGAAACGGTCTCACGGGTCGTATTTTGTGAAACAGATCTCTTATTTGGGTCATCTATGAAAAAGTATTACTTCTTATGCTAAGAGTAATACTTTTTATTGTGAATATCGGTAGAGTTGACCAGTCTCACATATAAAGATTCGTGAGACAATCTCACAAGAGACCTACCCCTATATATTTGAATGGAGAAAGCATTATATATTTAAACAAACAGTAGGTCTCTCTTGAGACGGTCTCACGAATCTTTATTTGTGAGACGGGTCAACCCTGTCGATATTCACAATAAAAAGTAATATTTTTCATAGATGACCCAAATAAGATATCTGTCTCACAAAATACGACCCATGAAACCGTCTCACAAAAATTTTTACCTTAAACCAATGATATCCATACTTAATAGCACATATAATTGGTCGTAATACATGAACTAAGAACAAATTATCAAAAACAAAAACAAAATTATATNTAGTATTTAGTGATTGTCAAATCTACGTATTCTTTCACCTCTGTCACACTCGCTATTTCTTCTCTTCATGCGAGATTCGATTCAATCGCCGATCATTCCATTTCCACCTCTGTCAATCTCTGTCTTCTCTTTCTCTCCTCCATTATAATGCTCCCACTTCTACAAGGTAAGTGAACCATACAATGATGGAGTCATTATATAAATTAAAATACATATTTAATCTCTTTTGAGGTTGATTTTGAGGAGGTTTTTGTTTTTCTGGGTCTTTTTTTTTCGGGAGCGAATTCTGCTGTTTTTTCCTGCAAAAATCGATGTTTTCAGCTTCCATGGTTTTTGGGTTCCTTTAATCTTTACCAGTTCCAGCCATAAATCCTTTGAACTTCAGTTATGTTGTTGTGCGGGTCTGTGGAAAAGAGCGATATGATTTTACGTGAGCGGGTGTTGATTAAAAATTTATCTTTGTTTACTTGTTCGTAATTTGATATTTTTATGGGTTCCTGGTTTCGATTCACAATGGGTCACGAGCAGTTCTGTTCTTTTTGTTTCTTGTTTAGGAATTCCAATATATTCCACTCTGCACCTGCAATCTTTGAGGTGTATGATTCCAGCATTTGAATCCTCGTTTCGACCCCTTTTTTTGGCTTTTTCAGAATTTCAATTTAAATCCCATTTTTTTCTTTATTTTTTAAAACAAAATCCCATTTATTTCTACACCTCTATAATCTTCTTCTTTTTTCAGAAACCACAGCATCAAGTGTTCAAAGAGTTGCTGTTGGAAATATATTTGGTAGTTAATGTTCTTGAATGCTGTTTTGATTTTCAATGAATCAGATGAGATTAATTCTTGATTAGTAGGTACGAAGCTTTAAATTTCTTGAAATGATGCCCTTTTTAGAGCTGTCATCATTTATGCACTTCATCAATGACTGGTTTCTTTTGGGTTTGCAGATTCTTTGTATTGAATTTCTGAGCTGAAACTTTAGGTGGGTTTTTCTGAGTACATTTTAAAAAGCTTGCCTTTTATGGAAATGGGGATCTGCTTTTCACATCTCATCATGCCTCATATTATTATATGATAATAATGATAATAATAATTGAGCCCATGAATAACAGTGTTAGCAACATTAATAATACCCAAATTTTTTTAGTATCATGTTGAAATGTGAATTTATACAATGATAGAAACATTGATGCTTGCTAGTTGCTACTTGGTTCTTGTTTGGTTTAAAGAAGTCCATGGATATTGTGTCTTGCCGGAGCTTTCGTGTATGTCGAATTAGTCCAGTTATATCGCTGATATACTTTTGTTTTGTGTTGCTATTTTGTGTAAGTTAAGTGTAAACCGAAGGACGGTTAGACTCGAGTTTTGGTATATAGATGGATGGAATTTTTCAAAATCGAAATACATAATGGTAATGAGATTGGCTCACTTCTTGTTATGTTCATTAGCCTCGCGAGTCTCTTATTCCGTATATGATTCATTTCTTGTTTGTTCAAGGTTGAATTGACAACAATGGAGGGGGATACATTTCCACACCTTGTAAATGGCACTCAATTTGATGGCAAGATCTCGCAAACTTTTCAAAAGAGTTTTGTTCAGGTTCAGAATATATTGGATCAGAACAGGCTACTGATCAATGAGATTAATCAGAATCACGAGTCCAAGATTCCGGACAACTTAAGCAGAAATGCAGGTTTGATTCGAGAGCTCAACAATAATATCCGAAGGGTCGTCGACCTATATGCTGATCTTTCAAGCTCTTTTACCAAATCATTGGATAATTCATCAGAAGGAGAATCGAGTGGTGGTGGCTTGAAGTCAGATGGGAAAGCTGGCCATAAAAGGCATATGCCTGGTTAGTATGCAACAAGAAGGATAACGAATGGGCAGAAAATGGTGTTGTCTTGATTCTTTGGCGTGGTGGAAACAAGATAATGCAACGATAATCGTCTCAGAGATGGTATAAAATCTTCGGATTGTGTAATTTGCAGCTCAAAATCTGATATTTGGTACCTCAATGACTAGCATATAAATTTGTCATAGAAATAATAGTTCAAATCTGCAGTGAAAAAATGTAACTTTGTACTAGTTCCCTCTTTGAATCAAGAATGCTTTTTGCGGCCTGATCTTTGCTTTTCTTCTTTTTTATACATTTATTCCTTTAATAATATTTATCATATGTTGTCTCCACATGTATGTAAGAGTAATATTCAAAGCACAATATGTTGGACTTCTGAAATCCATTAACTATCAATAGCAATAATACATGGCTCAAACTTGCATCGCGAAGACGATGGTTCTAGCTTCGTATCTTTTGAATGCTCGATGTATTTGTATTTTACTTCTGATCAATAAGTTTTTAATTTTTTTTCCTGATACGTGTGCGAACTTGTATAAATTGCATTCATCACCGCTTCATATATTAAGTCATATATCTTAGTGTAGGTCTTCTGTGAGATGGATCGACCCGGACCATAAAAGAAATACTTTTAACATAAAAATTAATATTTTTTTCATGAATCAGGTCGAGTTGAAGATCTGTATCATAAAATTAAATCATGAGATAGTCTAATAAGAGTTTTTGTGAAAATCTTTTACAGCAAGATATCTGTAAAAATCATACATATTTGACCGATTTCCAGGTATTTTACCTCTGGTTTTGAAAAATAAAAGATTTTAAAATATCATAAATTTCATTAAGGCGTCATGTATTTTTTTTCCCAAAGAGGTCGACCAGGTCTTTATCTACAATGCAAAATAATACTTATAACATAAAAAATAATATTTTTTCATTGGTCATATCGAATCAGATTGGATAAACATATCACAAAATTGACCGTGAGACAGTCTCATAGAAGTTTTTATATAATATTTTTCATGAGTCAGATTGAATATCAATCTCATGTAATTTATTCGTGAGACGATGTCATAAAATATTTTATGTGTATATATATATCCACTCTGACATTGGTACAAACTCTTTGGAAAGATGCCTTGAAAGAAAAAAGGGAGAAAGGTGCTTTAAATAAACATGATGTTAGTTCCCACTCACAGAGCACCACAAGAACAGAATATGATATAAGAAGATAACGATGGTCTTTGGACTATTTTATCTTGGTTCTTCCCATACATTGATAGAGAAACAAAATACTATAAAGTAATTCAGAAAAACAAGCAGTTTAAAATTTAAAAAAAAAAAAAAAAAGCATAGGAAAACAGTCCTAAAAGACAAATATTTATGTTCAAACAGTGACCCCAACAACTTGACAATAAAGGGTCGTTGTCACTCTCATATATTACAAAATATTTGTAAGTGGTCTTTTTCATTTGTGGCTTCCATTGCATACCATCTTTTACCATAACTCTATTTTGTAATGTTCATGTCAAAATAGTGTAAATTTTGCGTCAAACATCGAACTCTTCTCCAACCTATCTTTCGACATGATTTTATTTCATCAAATTGATTAGTGCGAGTCTCGTGCCTAAAAGAAGAGATGGTTCATAATCATAATACAAATGTGGCTATCATAAGAGTATGATCTGTTGGGTGCAATAATTGTCCTTGCTTGATAGAGCGATCGAACCGTGATGTTTGAGCTGATGTACGGTTTAAAAGATTTGAGTTGCATCATTACCACCAGCTATAGTTTTTGGTGAAGCGGCAACTGTTCGGTCCTACAATTGGTATCAGAGCAAAGGTCACGGGTTCGATTCTCATTGATTGCAAAGAGTGCAATTTTTGGGAGGGAGAGTTTTGTGTGCAATAATTGTCTTTGCTTGGTAGAGCGATCGAACCGTGGTGCTTGAGCTGTTGTGCGATTTAAAAGATTTGAGTTGCACCATTACCACCAGCTATAGTTTTTGGTAAAGCGACAAGCGCTCGGTCTTACATTATCTTCGCTCTGCATTCGAGGATCCGAAATTACACAGATGTATTCATAGTTCACGATTAGAGAAAACCATACACTTCGTACCAAAACAAATATTTGGAACATTAGATACAACCTTTGGCATGGGAATACTCTCACTTGCATCAAAATACCCCCTAACTAGATATGGCCTTAACCTCATTGGATTATGAAGCTCCTAGACCTACTTTCTTCAGTCCTTGATTGAACAAGTGATTTTACTGGTAGGGCTACAATTTCTTGATCTTAGTAAAATGGAGGTCCACATGATTTGATTGCTCCAAATGGTTTTGTTTTCTGTGTGGGTTTTGAATTATGTCTTGTTTGTTTTGGTGGCGTTTGCCTCCAAAAATATCATTTCAATATTATCCATTCTAATATTGATTCACAAATTAACATCCACTCCAAGAAAATATCATTCCTAGGTCTACACTTCTAATTCTATATATCACTTTTATTTCTTATTCTTAATTTTATCATATTCTACCATATATAGATGTAGATTACTCTTCGGAGTGGCTCTAATTCGCCGTGTTTTTTCCTTGGGAAATGATATTTACACTTCATTGTTTTATAAATGTACGTCGTCTTTGCTTTTTGTTGTTGAATTGATAATATTAATCTTTGTTTGTTTCTTAGTAATTTTGTTAATGACTCTCAATTCCTAGATTAGATTGCCAAAAACTACATTTCTCCAAAAACTACTGACAAAATTATCATGAAATTTTTTAATATCCATAAATATAAAATAAAAAATAAATTAAAAATATTATGAAATATATCGATTGCTATTTTTATTCCATCTTAATATATGGATTATTTATATTTTTTTCAAATCAAAAGATGTTTATTGCTTGTTTTAATAATTTATCCCATATTTTCTTACTTTTTCATAAGATAGAAAGTTAATTTCTTTCCAGAAAATCATAATGTCAAATAAAAATATATACGGAGCTTAAAAATATTAGTATCTTAAAATAAAATTTTATTTATCGTTTAAATATATTTTAAAAAATATTCACTTAAAAGGTGGTTATTTTTTTAAAAAAATCTAGTGTATATCAACATAAAATAAATAAAGTCAAAATAATAGCTTTAATTTATTAAAAATATGAATTTAATCACTAGACAGTGAATTATATATTTTGTATAAATATTATAAGATCTTAATTTTAATTTCGAATTTTTATTTATTTCACTTTTTATTTTCAACTTGTTCAATTAAAAATTTTGATACCCCAAACTTATAAAATATTTTGACTTTAAAAAATTAACCAAAATTTTTATACCCTATATTTTTAGGGTAGTTTATTTATATATATATGAAATTTGTTGTTAACATATAAATATATTAATTTTTAAAATATGAAATTTCAAAATAAATAAAAATTTATTTTTATTTAAAAATATTAACTTTTAAAATATGAAATTTGTTGTTAACATATAAATATATTAAATTTTTTTTATAAATCAACATTTTATAATAAAGGAAAGTAATAGATGTACGAATCAAGAAAAAAGAAAAAAAAAGTAACGAATGAGGGTAATTTTGTCAAAAAATAGATTTAAAAAAATGTCAAGTAAAATATATTTATCAAAAAATTTTGGTTCCAATGTCGTTACAAACATCCATAAAATAATATCATATGACACAATGTACATGGATCTGGATCTTCTTCATATAAGATCATAAATCGATTATCTCAATATTAATCAGACAACTTTTCGAATTCTTCTGAGAATATATGGAGTTCATTGATGATCTCGTATAAAAAAAAAAAAAAAATCTACGACACCACGTGATGCGTTTATCTCCACATCAAAGAATCCAAATCCAATATATAGAATCACATATATGTTATCTCTAATACCTTTTGTGTTCACCCTACTCATGCTACATCCCAAATTCATCAAAGAAATGTGCGAATCAAACAAAATCAAACAATATGTGTACTAAAATGTTATCATCAATAATTCATTTTGAATTTAGTTTGTCTAAGGTGATATGGAGATATGATGGGTTGGCCCCAATTGGCAAGCCAAGACAAAATAAACATGCTAAAAAAATATTAATAATAATAATTACCATGTGCAGTGGGAATCTACTTTATCCCTTCAACACCTTTTGTTTCTTGATGTTGCAGCAAATAGGCTTCAAAGTTCAAAGGTATCGCAAATGTAGTACTATCTAATTTGCATTATAAAAGCACAATTTTTTTTTATTTAGTATGATATTCCGTATAGTTTGGTATTCTGAATAAGAGAGAGATTGATAAATAATCCTCCTTATCTCACGTTTGGTATCTTTTTAGAAAACTCATGATGATAATATCATGAGCTTGTGATAAATAATTTTATAAAAGGATAAAATATATCTTTTATGAGATGTGATTATATTAATTTAATGACAAAAACAACACAAATGACTTAATTGCCCTCAATATATAAAAATCTTAAACCTTAAAAATATGATCACATTCTATATGTGATCAAGTTCTAAATTAGTATCACTAGATGATAATTATATAAATGATTTTTATAGATCTCTGCTAGTAGGTAGAAATTAGAATCAATAAAAAAAGTTATTTATTTTTATATATTATATAATATGATAATTATATAAATGAACTCGAGATAATTATATAAATGATTTTTATATATCTCAATAAAATTATTAGTATCACTCAATTAACCTTAAAAATTGATATTTGACTTGACTCACAAAATCAAGGACTCAATTATCATATTATATAATATATACAATTAGGTAAAAATAAACAAATCATGTAAGCACGGTCGGTGCATGAACAGATAAGAAATATGAACTCAAGCAACAACTTTGAAATTATAAAATTTATTATGAGAAGATTAATTTTGTTATTACAATCTAATATATAAATTTAATCACTCTTATTAAAATCATACAAATATTAAATATAATATCATGCATCTTATTTTTCCTTAACTTATCCTTATATTATATATCACATATTTATACTATCATGTGTACCAAACTATGCTAGTACAATATATATTATATCATACCTATTTTGAATTTAAACATCGTGTTAGAATTATTAAATTTAGGCGTCTATGGAAAAAAAAAAAAAAAAAAAAGGTATCCAATCTTTTTTATTTTAGTGTAATAACTCATTTTCTTATCTACTTTTACTTCATTTTCTTTCGAAATACTGATAAGACGCTGGACATGATTCATTTGTCCGATATCATATCAACATACCAAAAGCATAAAAGAATCTGAAATTATATTGTTATCAAAATTTGACCAACTATAGGACCAATTTTTTTTGTTAATCTATCAGAAAATATTGTCTTAACATTATGTTGATATTTGCGAAATGGAACAGTTTTAATACATATTCTATTTTATATTTCGACCACTATGCAATTAATATTCCTATCATTCTAAGCTACATTATTATTTTAATAATGTGACATCATGCGTGAATTATTAGCATATAAAATATACTAAATGCCCAATCCACGCCCGTTTATAATATTAGTTTCTCTCATTAAAGTGGAATTCTGCCTAACTAATAACTTTTCTATAATAAAAGTTCAGAGAAAATGACATTTTTTTTCTCTAATTTTCATTTATTTTAAAAAAAAATTAGTAATGTTAACAATGTATTTGTAATTACAGTCACGTATTTTATATGGATTTTTTTCCTTTTTGATCTTGTTACGATGAATTTTCGTTTTCAGTCATATAACTTGTACGAGTTTTTTTCACAAAATCCTCTGTGAAATATCTAAAATCCATACTTCTCTCTTGTGAAAATTAAATAGGTATTTTAGACCTCAACTTTTTTTTATAAAGTTGCACGAACACCTACTGTACCAACTGAAAACCTAGCGAGTTGAAGTATTTTGATGATTTTCAGCTGGTGTAAGGGGTTCGTCCAACTTTTATAAAATGTTAAGCTCTAAGATGTCTATTTAATTTTCACATGATGGAATTATGTATTTTCGATATTTCATAGATGAGTTTGGTGCAAAAAACTCTAACTTGTATATTGTTTTCATTTTTGGTTCTTTAATTTTTTTTGTTTTTTCGTTTTTAATCCTTTTTTGAGCGAAAAACAGGACGTACTCCAATCAAGATAGGATTAAAAGTAAAAAAATACAAATTACAAGACTAAAAATAAAAAATCACTATAACAGAACCAAAACTGAAAAAAAATGTAAGTTACATGACTAAAAAGTAAAAGACACAAATTCATTGTTAGCCGAACTAAAAGTGAGAAAATTATAAATTGCAGACCAAAATGAAACTTTCCTAAAATTTTAAGTTGCTAATGATGTTTATTCAACAATTATGTTTGTAATTTGGTTGGTCTTTTATATCGGCTAACTGAAAAATTAAATAAAAAGCAAAATTAATGGATCACGAATTTAACATATAAATTTGATAAGGAATTGTGACTTTTTGTACTAATTAATCGTATTTTCATCATCCAATATAAAAACTGTGCATACAAAAACTCATTTTAATTTCACACAATTAAGATTAAATTCTTAAAAATGTATTTTTCTGAAATTTTCTAGCCTTATATTCAGTATATATCGATTCGGTTTAAAATTTTGTTCCAACTAAAAGTAAACATGATATATCAATAAATCAACCCGAAATGTGATGTTCGATTTGTTGGGAAAAACTCATAAACCGCAGAATTCATCATGTTAAATAATTAAGAATTTAACTGAAAACTTAAGCAGAAGCGTACCTGAAGCCATAATCTTTAATTCTTTAGAACGTGTCTTGTTCTTCCACAGCTACGTGTTCTTCGTTGAAAGAATACTTTAGTTTCTCTTCAAAACAATTTTCTTAATGGGGAAGAGAATAGAGAACGTGATAGAACTTGATCAGGGAACCATGACCCATATATATAAGTAATGTTTATAATTATCTTCTGATATTTTTGTTTTAGCTCATCATAAAAACAAAAATTACATTTATGTCTCTATACTTTAAAGGCTCACAACCTATTAGATACATTAAGGTCCAATAACCCGAAACCTTAGTTGATCACTTTATTTTGGGCTTAACTTAATAGACAACGCACAACACATAATTATTCACATATAAGCTCATATAAATAAAAGTGATCCAACAATCTCCTACTTTGACTATATGTGCAACCTTATAATTATGTTTGTGAAAATAACCTTATGAGCTCAAAATTATTGTCATTCCAATATGTATCTATAACCAGTCCAGTCCATCAATCACATCAACATAGGATCAAAGCAGCCTTCGCTAAACTCAAGGTAACTGGACCCATCAATGGTCACATATGCCAACGCAACTGAATGACATGGATCATGAAGTGGACGTGTAGCATGAAAATTTCATGCAATGCATGAAAATTTCATGCAATATGACCTAACATGCCTATTTCCAACTGGTACTCTCTTAATCTTATTGAGATTAAACTTTAAACCATAATCAGAGTGTGATTTAACTTGAAATTTATTTCTACAGAAAATAAATTTACATAATTGTAACTGAAAATGTCTACAACTGAAAATTATTTAAAATAACAAACTCCTACTAAAACTGAATTTCCTGAATTGATATAATACCCATATGAGCAGTGTGCTCATGAAACTGTTTGGGTGGTAGTCTCTTAGTAAGCGGATCTGCAACCATGTACCGATATGCTAAGAGACTACCAAAGTGGATCTGCAACCATGGAGTTTGTACCGATATGCTCAATATACAATTTTCCACTCTGAATTCTTTCTTTAACAACCAAGAACTTGATTTCTATATGTTTTGACTTCGTCGAGCTCCTGTTGTTATTGGAATACATAACTGCTGATTTATTGTCACAATGTATACTTAGTGGCCTTTCAATGTCATCAACAATGCCCAGTCCCGTGAAAAAATTTTGCAAGCATATTCCATGATTGGATGCCTCATAACACGCTACAAACTCAGCTGCCATGGTGGAAGAGGCTATAAGAGACTGTTTAGCACTCTTACAGGAAATGACACCTCCAGCAAGGAGATAGTTGTAGCCCGACATAGATTTCATACTATCTTGGCATCCAACAAAATCGGAGTTAGTAAACCCAATGATCTCAAACTGATCCAACCTCCGATATATGAGCATGTAATATTTTGTTCTCTGTAGGTACCGTAAAACTCTTTTGACTGATTTCCAATGTTTCACTCCTAGATTACTTAAATATCGTCCCAACATTCCTGTCACGTACACAATATCTGGATGTGTACAAACCTGAGCATGCATCAGACTCCCCACTGAAGATGCATAGGGAATCTTCTGCATTTTCTTTTCCTCAAAATCATTCTTTGGGCATTGTTTGAGACTAAATTTGTCTCCCTTAGCCACAGAGATATCTGTTGGTTTACAATATTGCATCTCATATCGCTTAAGAACTTTCTCGATATAGCTTTTCTGAAATAATCCAAGAACACCTCGAAAACGATCTCGCTATATCTGAATACCCAGTACAAAATATGCATCACCAAGATCTTTCATCTCAAAATTTTTTGCTAGAAATCTCTTGGTGTCATGCAACAACTCTATATAGTTGCTAGCGAGTAGAATGTCATCAACATATAAAACCAGAAAAATATGCTTACTCCCACTGAACTTATGGTACACACAATCCTCGACCAAATTCCTCTCAAAACCAAACAAGATGACCACTTGATGAAATTTGAAATACCATTGTCGAGATGTCTGCTTGAGCCCATAGATGGATTTATTTAATTTTCAAACAATATTATTTGTGTCTTTGGACATAAAATTTTCTGGTTGTACCAGATAAATCGTTTCATTAATGTCACCATTTAGAAATACAGTTTTTACATCCATATGATGAATCTTAAGATCGAAATGCGACACCAAAGCCATTATGATCCTTAAAGATTCTTTCGAAGAAACCGGAGAGAAAGTCTCTTTATAATCAATGCTTTCTTTATGTGTAAAGCCTTCAGCGACAATACGAGCCTTATATCTTTTCACATTGTTTTTCGAATCTCTCTTGGTTTTAAATATTTATTTGCAACCAATGAGTTTCGTACCTTTAGGCAATGGGACAATATCTCATACATCATTGTCCTTCATGAACTTTATCTTCTCATTCATGGAATCATTCCACTTTTGAGAGTTAGAACTTTTCATGGCTTGACGGAAGTTAATAGGATCGTCCTCCATCAGTCCAATATCTGCCTCATATTCTTGAAGAAATACAATGTAATCATCTGACATTGCATTTCTCCGCTCTCTATTGGATCTCCTTAATGGCATAGGTTCTGGAGGTGTTTGATTTTGTTCATCTAGAATGGAAGGATCTCTAATATTGTCTTATTGTATTGTGTCTTGGTCAAAATAAAGAATGTGATCCTGATCAATGTCCAAGACAATTGTGGGGATATTTACATACTCCTCTTCAAAGACAATATTCTTACTTTATCTCCTCCCGGAAACTCAACTTCCTCAAAGAACCGAGCATATTCTGACTCAAAAATCGACTTACTTTTGGGATAATAAAACTTGTACCCCCTGGATCTTTCAGAGTATCCAATAAAATAACTACTGACCGTCCTTGAGTCCAGTTTCTTTTCATTAGGCCTATAAGGCATTGCTTCAGGATGTCTAGGCCTTGCTTCAGCTGGACATCCCTAAACGTACAGATGCTAAAGACTAGGTTTACCCGTCCAAAGTTCATAAGGGGTTTTGGTTGCTGCCTTAGTTGGAACCATGTTAAGGATATATGCTGCGGTCTTTAGTGCTTCTCCCCAGAATGATTACGGTAAGGTAAAATGACTGATCATACTCATCACCATGTTCTTAAACGTTCTGTTTCGTATTTCAGCAACACCATTCATAGTGGACGAACCCGGCATGGTGTACTGTGGGACGATACCGCATTTATCTAGGAATCTAGCAAAAGGTCCTGGATGTTGTTCACATGAACCGTCATATCTACCATAATATTCACTATCACGGTCAGATCTAACGCTTTTTATCTTTAAGTCAAGTTGATTTTCAACTTCAGCTTTATAGTTTTTGAACACATCTAATGATTGTGCTTTTTCATGAATGAGATAAATGAAGCCATATCTTGAAAAATTGTCTGCGAATGTTATAAAATACCGTTAACCATTCCAAGAAGACGAATGGAATGGTCCAAAAGTATCATCATATATAAGTTCTAAGACTCCTGAACACCTGTTGGCTTCAAATCTCTTTTTGTTGGTTTGTTTTTCCTTTATAAAATTAACACAATTATTAAAATCTGTGTAATCTAAAGGTTCGAGAATTTCGTCTGACATAATTCTTCTTATTCTCTTTTCAGAGATTTGACCCAATCTTTTGTGTCATAACACAGCTGAATTCTCACTGGTTAATTTTCTTTTAGTGCATCTACTGATTTGCATGGATTCATTAAAAGAAGCAATAACATCCAAAGAATAAAGATTATTGTATCCTGATAAAGAACCAGAAACCTTTGAATCGAGAAACAAACTGAATATTTCATTTCCAAAAGAACAAGAATAACCAAATTTGTCCAATACAGAATTGGAAATCAAATTCCGTCTAAAAGATGGTACAACAAAATGTTTCATATAGATCTAAAATATATTTCAGTCTTTAACAATAATCTGAATTTTCCTATTGCCTCAACTTCAACTTTGTTGCCGTCACCAACGTAGATGAATCTTTTAGTATCACTTGGTTTTCAGCAATCGAGGCAACCCTGCATAGACACACTGATGTGAGTTGTTGCACCAGAATTTATCCACCACGTGTGTCTAGGCACTGAAGTTAAATTAATCCTAAAACAAATCATACTCAAAAGCATACCTTTCTTAGCACACCAAGCGTGATAATTACCGCATTGCTTCTTCATATGCCCATCACTTCAACAGAAAAAACAGCCAGAGCTTTGAGAATCAATAGGATTCTTTTGTTGTTTCTTCGGAGGCTGTGTATCCGCAGCTTCCTTATCCTTCCTTTTCTTTCCTTTATCATTCGAGGTAGAGGTATAATGAGCACTTTTTGTCTTATTTTGCTTCAACCTTTCCTCTTCCTGAACATATTGAGAGATGAGTTCATTCAAAGACTGAGTCTCTTTCTGACAGTTATAGCTCACCTGGAACTGGTTAAACTGGAGAGGAAGAGATATTAAAACCAGACGCACCAGCAAGTCTTTAGAGAGGTCAAACTTCGGTGACCTTGAAGCAAGATGAGACATTTCCAAAATGTACTCACTGATGTTGCCCTTACCCATGTACCTCATTGAAACGAGGCTTGCCAAAAGTTCACCAATTTCAGACTTTTCACTTTTAGCAAATCTCTTTTCAAGATCCTGAAGGAAAACTTTAGCCATAGCAATGTCATTAGACATTGTGCCTCTGAATGTTTCTGGAATGTCCATCTTCATAATCATCATACACATTCGATTCCACCTTTGCTACCTTTCAAACTCCCTCTTTTTATCAGAGGTACTCTTATCCGTAATGACGGGAGAAGAGTCAACCCTTATATCAAGGTCCAAATCCATGACTCCGAGAACTATCGATAAATTCTCTTGCCACGATTTAAAATTTGAGCCATTTAACATAAGAATAGAATTTATGTTGGAATGAATATTTGCAGGAGTCAAATCTGAACAGAGAACAAAAAACCAAATATAAATTCTCAACAAAATATCCAAATAAAATAATCAATAAATTCAATCATTGTAAACTCCATAAACATAATATCGAGCACTCCATTAATGTTTCGTCTTTGGACAAAAGATTAAATTTTAAATGATATCCTGGTGCAACAGTCAAACTCTGATAGTAATTATCATGTCAATAACAACCTTATTTTGGATCGATTTATTATTCACATGAAAAACCAAACAACTATTACATGTTTATCAACAAAAATGCATATGTAATTATATTAAATGTTAACCTTCTTTTGGGCCGATTAATATTCATATAAATCACATATACCCAAAATCCTTTTGTATTTCAAAATAAAATTAATTTTCATAAAAGATGTCATTTTGACGACATTTTATTTCAATTAATATATTTTTTAAATTACAAATAACCTTATCATTATTTGAAAAATTGAGTATTTAAGCTTAAACCGAATAAACCTTAACCCAAAAAAAAAAATTTTAAAAAAAATTCGAAATTCCGTACGGGTTGACCTAAATCCATACGACCCGACCCTGGTCTGTACGGCCCGACCCGGATCTGTATTTTTTTCTAAAAAAATTTAATCCAAAATTTTCAATTTTCCTCTAAAATATTTTGTTGAACAAAACTGGATGAAAAATCGAAATCTTATACCAAATCCTTAAAAGTTTCAACCAAATCTTTTTACCAAAACTGAAACTTTAAAAGATTTGCTTTTCAACCAAATTATTTTTCAGATCTGAAGCAATATCAAAATAATTTCCAGATCTGAAACTATATAAAAAAAGTTTTAAACAAAATTTTCTTTTTCAGATCTGGATCTAAATAATATCTAAAACTTTAAACAAATCTCAACGATTCAAGCATGAGTAGCTCTGATACTACTTGTTGGGAAAAACTCATAAACCACATAATTCATCATGTTAAATCATTAAGAATATAACTAAAAACTTAAGCGGAATGGTATCTGAAGTCATAATTTTGAATTCTTTAGAACGTATCTGATCTTCTAGATCTACGCGTTTTTTTTTAGAGAATCCTTTAGTTTTCTTTTCTAAATTATTTACTTAATAGGGAAGAGAAAGAGAACGTGATAGAGCGTGATCTGGGACCATGACTCATATATATAGATAATATTTATCATTATCTTCTGATATTTTTGTTATAACTCATCATAAAAACAGAAATTACACTTATGTCTCTACACATTAAAGACATACAACCTATTAGATATATTAAAGCCCAATAACTTGAAACCTTAGTTGATCACTTTATTTTGAGCTTAACTTAATAGACAACGAACAACATATAATTATTCACATATAAACCCATATAAATAAAATTAATCAAACATGATTCGGTTCGATTAAACTTCAGTTAGATTATTTCTTCAATATTTTCACTTATATGAAGTGAAAATTTGAAGTTCGACTTTTTTGCTCCAAAGAATGAGATGATAATACGTATATTGTATAAGAAATTTAAAGAATTCGGTTTTGACAATGTTTTATTTGGTTTGTCCCATTCATCGAAACCAGCAAACCGCACACTGAGCCGAAATTTCTCGGTTTTATACTAGAAATCTATTGTTTTATTTTTTTGGATTTTTAGTTTCTTTTATTTCGATAATTACGGCTTCATGTTATTTTCCGTGACTATTTTAGATCTATCCATGTTAACATATTTCTCATATATAAAATAAGATATAAATATATTTTTTGTCAACAATATCACTTATCTATATATGTGAGATTATCGTCGACTTCGTTCATATTTATAATAAAAAAAATTAATATTTTTGACATAAAAAGTAATACTTTTTAATCAAATCAACATACATTGCATAATATATTTTCATAATATAACTAACAAAAAAAATGATATTTTTATAGTGAAAAATAATACTTTGGACATAATTAAAAAAAATTCAACTCGTGAGAATGTCTCATATAAATCAGAATACTCGATGTATCCAATTTGTTTTAGCATATGAATCATGAATTCAGTGGGTGGCGTTGGATAAATATATTTATATTTGTTTTCGAATTTTAAATGAAATGATTTGAAATTTAACGAAATATAAAAATGACATACTTTAATGTAAATTTTAAATACCAAAGATCTATAAATTTTATCATTTAATTTTTTATGCATATAGGGTGAAATTATCCTCTTTGGTGGACCTAGCCCAACATTTGTTTTTGGGCCAGTTTTTTTCTAGGTGCAAACATAGTTTATTGGGCCGTATGGAGAGAACATTGGCACATAAAGCCCATTTTAACGTAGAAGCTGATTCAATTAAAATCCTATTTGAAAGTGCCTCAAAAGTCAAAACCAAACTTCTGTCTATATTTTCAATCTTGATGTGGATTTAGGACGAAAGTAAGCATGAAAAAATGTTTTTGGTTTTATTATAATTTTAACTATATCAAATCAATCAATTCACGAGATTTATGGATAAATACATAATCTTATAGGTTTGAATTACGATCAAAATGAAAAAAAACAGAGAATCATATTGGAAGTTGATCTTTGGATTCTAGTTCAATGTCAAACTCTAAATTATTTTTTGAGATAATGTCCAAAAAATTGAACATGAAGTTAAAATATACAAATAATCAGGTAACATCTCATCATGGGGTTTTTACATTTCACGTATTAACCATCTATATTGTGGATCGTGTACTATCTCATGAATTGTGGACTATGTATCGCCTTAAGATGTCAGCTTCATGTGTCATATCTCTAACAATTTCCACTCGGTTCGTCCTCGAGCCATACTGTACTAAGAGAGGTATGGCTCTGATACTATTTTGTAACGTCACATATTCGATGATTGTCTCCATTGTACTCACACGAGTCTTTCCGATGTGTTTATGTTATCACTCACACATACTCTGAAAACTTCCAAACAGATCACTCATCTTATATTTATTCAAGTCAAGCATGCATAAATTAAGAGCTTTTAAGTTATGAATTTTTGAAAAGATAATGTACTTTATTGATACGAATAATAACTAATAATTATTTTTATTTTTATGTCTCTCATTCTGATGTGAGATCAGTTCGTTCATGCTCCTGTGACGTATTAATTGGTGGAGTTTTCATCATTCAGATATTAATCACTTATATCGTGAACCATGTGCCATCTTGGGAAATGCATATCATGTGTCGTCCTAGGATTTTCAGCTATGGTGTAACAGTCTTGTTTTACAAACTCATCTTAGCTGATATCACACTATCAATTAAGACTCATAGCACTCTCAGTCAGTTGAGACAACAAGCCCCAAATGTCCTTACGTCTCCTCAATCCTAATTAAATTTGCCTATCAAAATTCTCGTTTGCGGATCACAACTTAAAACAACTTATAGTGACTTAGTTCTATTTTTCTACGTCCTTGAATTTCTGACTATCTCGCGATTCTTCATACTAGAAATTGATGTCCAAACTTATCGCGCTTCATTTTTCTTATACAATACCCATATTGTTCATCAATCTATTACATTGTCCTATATGCTGTTCAACTTAAGAAATCTTAGCCCCAAAAATTCACTGACCGACTTCTATCCTCGGTGATACAGTTAAAAGTTAAACTTTATCTCAAATCCATAACAAAATTAGCCAAGATCCTTGAATCGAATCTTTATCTTACGGCATCAAACTTACGTAACTTACTATTTGCGAGTATATCCCAAATATTAAATTGTTGCAAATCTTAAATTTCGAGTAGTGATAATCCATAACACCCAAAATATACAATATCAACCAAATAATAAAACCCTCCTAGTATCAATTACCTGCTTAAACTATTCTCTTTCCAATTACAATATAGTTGAGGCCTAAGACTCTGGACTTTCCTCATTGAAACAAATGTCGCATTCTTAAGTATCATCAATGCTTAATTAAGTGTAGTGTATAAAACTTAATAAGTTATCCCATGGTAGCATTAGATTAACTTTAATAAATCAACTTCATTTATAACCCATAGAGTTCTAGAATCCTCATATCAAGCTTTTAGATTTCTTACTCGATAACAAATCTTAATATTCATTCATTGGTAACCTATGTTGAACACAACTAATTCTCTTTTGTTTTTATTTCACCCAAAATTTCCGTATGGACAAATATCCCATAAATTTGAAATTCAAACTTACCCAATCCAAAAATAGCTTTGGATAAAATAATTCCAACACACATATCCGCTTAACCCCAAGTTTCTTAATGACTTACCAAAAATTTCTCAAGACAAGGTGTCTACCTCAGTTCTTACATGTGTCTATCGAGTAATCTAACCATCAATCATACCCAACTTTCTAGAAAAATTAAATTCCAACAAATGTATAATTTTAACTCTTAAGATCACGATTAAAAATTATGATACATCTAACTTAAATTCTCAAAATTTTGTTAGCTCCATGTCTATTCTTATAACTTAACTAACTGATCAACTTCACCTTAAATTGCTATCGTTTTAAATTCTTAATTTGTCACACATTATTCTACTAACGCTTAGATTTTCGAGCCCAATATCGATTCATGCTACTATGTCCTTGATTATCATTCCTTATAACATCATAACCCAAATGTTTCGAGGTTCTAAATATACTTGCGAGCATAAATCATCGAAAATTTCTATCTTTTAAACCATTTGATTCTCACTTACTGACAAACTAGTCCCCAAATTCTTAAAAATTACAAAATTAATTCTTAATTCTCTCGAAAATCATCCAATTTTTCCTAAATATCGAAAATTCCACAATTACCCATAAGTCCTCGGCATTCCCGATTTCATTTTGTAGGTTTCCCGTATCATAAGGTTCAATATCCTTAAGTTTATTAAACCCAAAATTAATTCTCATAACATGTCTTATATTTCTATAAATACTTAAAATCCCAAGTGTTCCTCAAAAGTTCGCACTTAATCCTTAGAAATTTTGAAAATTTCAATCTGGCCCTTAAAGTTATCCAAATTTACATTTTTGACCATACAACTCTTCGAAATTTGCATATTTGTCCTCATAATATATTTTTCGATTTTAGCCTCATTAGACCTTAAAATTCTCGAAACTCAGAATTTAATCCCAAAATTCGGTAAGTTCGAAAATAGACCCTTAGTATTTAATTTTTCACTTAGGTCCTCAAATTATTGGTTATTACCACTAGATCATTAAAATTCTCAATCCATGCAATTCAATCCTTAGGTCCCACTAGGTAGGACATGCATCCTAAATAAATTCTACTTTTTTATACTTACAAAGATTGTCGTAGTTTTCGAGTTATTAATCCTTACATGGAATCCTCAAAAATTAATTCAACTAGCAACCACAAATCATAAGTAATTTCTTAGAAATTCTACAAGTCCCAAAAGCATTTATAATCTTCATGACTAACTTATAATCCAAATAGTAGAACATCAGTACTTACTAACCAAAAATAAAAAAAATCAACATAGAAAAATAATTTCCAACCTTTCTTAATGCCCAATAGCAAAATTCTTATTCATGTCCAATTCTACCACAAGGCCAGCATGCATGAAAATCATATAATTTTTCATTTCATGTCGGAACATGTATAAAAATTTTAAAGTATCTAATCTCAAAACATAACGACAGACAAACATGTACTGTAAATCACTGTAAAACGTATATCGTGTAAACATGCAGGTGATAACAGTAAATCATTTAAAACAATTAAAACATAAAATCTTACAGACTTGAGGCTTGAAGACTGAGCTGCAGAAGCTGGCGGTGGCACAACCCTATACAGGAACCTGGCTCTGATACTAACTGTAACGTCTACTCATTTTAAAAAGCGCGGAAATATTTTTTTTTAAAAGCTCGCATTTTCGAAATAACATTTAAAAATGATCTTAAGTATTTGACAATAAAAATAGTGCGTAAACATAAACGAGTAAAAATTGTGAAAATCATCAGCGTATCAAAACCAGCGTGTAAAAATGTTCATATCATCTCAAATCTCATAAAAACAAAATGCGGAAAACATGTGGTCCTCGGGTCATGTCACCCACCAGGTCTGTCTACTCAATGTTCAGCACCTCCAGTCCTCTCAATAACAAGCTCACCTGCATCACACACGCCTAGTGAGTCTAAAGACTCAACACACCTGTACCGTTAATAACAAGTACATATACATAGCACACAGCAGTGAAAAATATCATACTCAACATATCTTTCATGAACTTAAAATGCTTAAAGCCAACATACCTTTCATGAATTTTAAAACATGAACATAAACGTGTCGTATAAAATCATGTCGTGTCAAATCATGCCATATCATATCATGTCATCTCATATCATCATATACGTGTCAAAATAGCTCATCGTGTCATCATAAACTTAAACATTTTCTTTTAATTGAATTCAGTTCATTAGTTATGACTTTCGTATCAGCTCTATCGATGGATCCATCTATAAAAACCGTGGTACCCGGCGGCAGGGGACATCAACGACAGCATTACCCGCCCACTGAGCCCGGGCCTCAGCTCATCATATCTCATGTCATCATATACATATACATCGTCAGTCACAACCAAATCACATCCTTCAAAAACATCATCATTTTCATCACTTAATAAAACATGTATATGCGTAACTTTTCCTTTAAACCAAGCATGCAACATATTTATCATAATTGCTTAAAATCGTAAACATGATGCATTAACATTTAAAATATCATGAATTTGTGCTCAGGGCGCTGCCAGTATCCAAAATATCACCCCGGGTGCAAAATGACCATTTTGCCCTGGGAACTAAAAAATTACAGTTTTTCTCCTGGACCTCTAAAATTGACCCGAAACTTACCAAACTCCTTAAAATGTCCCAAAACATTTTTAAAAATATTTCTTAGACGTAAACTCGAGCTCGTTTAACACTTAATCGATTCGTTTAAAAACTTGGACCGATGTCCCGCTTTTAACCCGAATCGACCTGAAACTCAACCAAATTTTCCCAAACTTAAACCATGCCTAAAATACATCCTACCAGCCCCTAAACCACATTTTTCCAGCCCACTAAGACCCACGAAAACGAGCCACAAGCTGCTGGAATTTTCGGCAAAGTCCCATTCGAAAACACTAGTTGCACTACCCTCCATAATTTCGATCCTAGCTTGCACCTAACGGGACCAGCCACACATCAACCTTTCCTAGACCACCCTAGGGTCCCTCTGGACCTACTGAACCCACAGTCTCAGCCCCATACAAGCTGTGAAGCGCAGCCAATTCCTCAAGAACAAGCACGGCCGTGCCTTACCCGAACACAACCGCCTCCTAACTTGTCCACTTACTTCCTAGCCGTGACCAGCTGGTTATGGACCACCCCTAGACTCGGTTGGACCCTCTTGGATCGCACCTTAACATGGTTCAGCCCTTCCCCAGCCGCGCCTTCCCGAACCCTCACCGAACGCCATGGAAAGTTCTAGCCGCCTAGACAACCAATCGGCCCTCTCCTATATGGTGTCACCTCGTCTTACAGCATATACACCCCTTAGAAACTCTGAAAAATCGACATCCCCTTGCACAAATCAATAAAACATGAGTATGCAACATAAAGGTTTAATTTTCGTGACAAAACTCGAACAAAACGTAACACTACATTAGATCAAAGGATGGACATGCATTTACATATATTTCAGCAATACTATGGCGTGAATGATGAGAAAAACGAAATACAAGCGGGCCTTAGCGTTTAGATGATCAAAAGCTTGAAAATACGCGCGTGGGACGTGAAACGGGGAGGCGGGAGGAAGCTTTCTTGAAGAAATCCCCAATGGCCGAGCTTGCTGAAATTTTTTTGATGAAGAAGACGTGAGAGAAGATGCTGAATGGTGGGGGTGGGCGGCTGATTATGGAGGATTAGGTTTAGGCTTAGTTTAGTGGGTTTTTAAAATAGATAATTATGTACTAATGTGCCAAAAATAAAGATTAAAGGATATAAAAGAAGTGTTGGGCCCATTAAGCACTACAAGCCCGACCAGCATAAAAATGTTCCCGAAAAATATTTAATTTAGGTATATTTTTGAAAATATTGCCCGAGCCCCCAAAAAGTCCTCCGACTCGCAAAATTTTGCGTACCGATTAAAAATATAATCATGCGGGTAAAAATATCCAATAAAGCCCAATTCTTGAAAAATACATTTAAAACATCTTATATTCATTAATAAAAATTAATCGTGTAATAAAAATAATTTTCCTAAAAATTCTCCGGTCTCCGATCCTCGTTCGAGCGTGAAATGCATCTAGAAATCCTAATGCATGAACTTATAAAATTCATGAAATAAATCCCTATCATGCAATAATTATGCCTAAAATGCATGAAAATAATTAAATAAAAATTAATAAAATAAACATGCATTTTATGCTTTAAAAGAATTTAATAAAATACCAAAGAAATTTAATAATTTGAATGCACGTGGTTCACGTGGACTTTCAGCTTTTCGGGACGTTACAGAAAGTCTCAAAGACAAGAAAAATCAATTGAGACTCATGTTTACATCCGATGAACGGAGCAAAACAAATTTAAGGAGTAATGTGAAGGAGAAAACTGCGGAAACCACGGTAACAAGTAGATCTTTTTGGAATGGTGTTTCTTTGGCTTTAAATGTCTTCACCCCTTTAGTGAAAGTTTTACGTCTTGTTGACGGTCATAAGAAGCCCTCCATGGCATTCTTATTGGGTGCTCTTAAACAAGCCAAAGAAAACATTAAATAGTCTTTCAAAAAAGAGGAAAATGACATCCCTATTTTGAAAATTATTGATGAGAAGTCTAAGGGTAGACTTGACAGTCCTTTGCATTATGCCGCTTATTTATTGAATCCGTTTTTTTACTTCAAATATTCAAGCATATCAAATGACACCAATGTCATGAATGAGTTTTTGAATTGTGTTGAGATAATTTTTGCCACTGACGAGGACATGAAATCTATCATTGCTAATGATGAATTGCTGAAGTACAAGAGTAAATCTGGAAACTTTGGAAGAAAAATGACGGTCGCGGCATATGAAAAGGTGAATGTGTACCATGACTTTGACCCGTGTAAATCTGTTTCCTTTATTTTTATTCATGTCAGTACATGTATTTTTTTTTACCCATATTTGGTTTAATTATTTTTTCCTCTTTGCTTTTTTAAGTTGGATGGTGGTCCAATTATGGTGGTGACACTCCAAACTTACAAAAAATGACAATGAGATTTCTCTCTTTGACAAGTAGTTCATCGGGGTGTGAAAGAAATTGGAGTCAATTTGAAGGGGTAAATATTGAGAACTAATTTATAAATTATGTTATCTATCATTTTTTTTAACAATGGTTTTAAATTTTTAGATACATACTAAGAAGAGGAATAGGCTTGAGACATCAAGATATATTGAATGATCTTGTATATGTCAAATTCAATGCTAATCTTATGAAGAAGAAGAGTAAAAGAGAAATGGGTGGAGATTTGCTTCTATCCTCTCAAGCTAGTGAAGCTCAAGGTTGGCTTGTCGATGATGGTGATGAAGATGAGGTCGAGCCGGGTTCAGGACTTACTTGGAGAATGGTAGCGGAGGCCTCGGGGGCGGATGAAGTGCTACATCCAAGGAGGAGTGCAAGGAACATCCCCATTAGAGAACTTGACGAAGATTTAGATACATCGGAGGAAGAGAATGAAGAAAATGTTGATTTTGAGTCCGATGATGAGAGGATCATGGATGTAATAGATGGTGCATATGTAGATGATTTGGAAGATTAGTTATGTTTAGTCTACTACTTGTTCTAATGATGGATAATTGATTGAAACTTTTAAATTTAAACTTAATTTTTTGGTAAAAATAATTATATTACTTTGTCAGCATAATAGCATTAATATGATGATGAATTTTTATTAATTGCACATTATCTAGATGATATTATACTTTGTGCTTAAACATTATTTAATCGCACATTTTATATAAAAATGATTATATTGCATGATTATCTATAAAAAAAATTACTTAAAAAAAATTCAACCGCCTAGGCGGCCGAGGCAGTAAGCGGTCACCGACCGCCCCACCACCGCCTCCCGCCATTTACAACCTTGATGTTCATTAAGGGTTTTAAGCACACTCCCGAAAAATATTTCGTGTTGGAAAGATCTTGAAAAATTAGCCGAACCCTCAAAAACTCTCCCGATTCGATAAAATTTGCGTACCATATAAAAATAAAATCCTGCGGGTAAAAATACCCCATAAAATCTCGTTTTTGAAAAATAACCTTAAAAACCCTTATATTAATTAATAAAAATTAATCATGTAATAAAATAATTTTCCTGAAATTTCTCCGGTCTCTGTTTCTCGTTCTGGCGCGAAATGCAACTTAAAAATCATAGTGCATGAACTTTTAAAATTTCATGAAATGAATCCTATCATGCAATAATTATCCCTAAAATGCATAAAAATAGTTAAACACAAAATTAACGAAATAAACATGCATTTAATGCTTTAAAACAATTTAATAAAATACCAAAAAAAATTAATAACTTGCACGCATGTGGTTCTCATGGACTTTCAAATTTACGGGACGTTACATATTATTATTTAGTTAAATTAAACCGAATTAAAATATTTTTTGTTATTTCTACCCGTAAATTAACGGTGAAGTAATACAACAAATAAACTTTGACAACTTCAAATCGTGGTGAAGTAGAAGAAAGCATTTACTTCGTCATAATTCAAAAAAATGCAAAGTAGTCTAAATAAATTACTTCTTTATTTGACGACACAAATGAAGTAATTAAAAAGACGTATTTTACTTCGGTAATAAATGTTCTTTGTGAAGTCATATGTTATCATTCACTTCGTTAATTGACGAAATAGTTGAAGTAAAATACGTTGTTTTACTTCAGAATCAGTCCAATCTTGAACCGGTTTTGCCTCCTTGAACCAGTCAAATACTTCACTTTTTTATAATATACGACTTCGATTTTAATGCGAAATAAAAATGTACCTTTGTACCTCACACACATCTACTTCGATATCTATATATTATTTCGTTTAATATATATAGTATATATCATATAAATTTTCTAGTATATACATTAAATTTTCTTATGATGGCTAGAAGACAACTGGTACCTTGTGGTAATTAATCACTCTATGAAATAAAAACACATTTCTTAGAATAACACCCAATTAAAAACTAGACAGAATTATTTCGGTACTTTATATTAATTAGAAAAAAGTATATAATATTAATTTAAATATGTAATATAATCTTGTAAGTTCAATTACGTATGATGTGCTGCTTTATTCAATCAATTTAAATTAATACGAATTTACGAATTAATGTTGTGATATTATAAATTTTAATTATAGGTTTAAATGTATTTTTCTGGGATAATCAATTTTTTTTTATAATCCAATTTGGATTAATGTAACCCAAAACCTTCCATATTTGAAATTTATAGATAGATTATAATCTTAAATTTTAAATTTATTTTTGGTTAATTTGTACAATTCTATCTCGCCCAGGATACATAACCACCATGTTTCCATCCTGAATTCTACCTGATCAACAAACTTCCTCGTATTATATATATATATAGTCGTACGTACACAACATATATATATACGAAGTTGTTTTGTTTCCATCACAAAGTCTCTCTTCTTGTTTCGCTTTTCGTCCCGTCTTCTTCGATCGCTGCGTAAAGGAAATTAAACCAATTCTATTTTCTTGAAGAAGAATCAAAGGTACGTAAATAAATTTTATATGTATATGCGTGTGTATCTGTTTTAGTTAGGGTTTTTGCTTTTGGGTTTTGTGTTTTCTTGATATGTATAATAATCATGTATTGTTAAGACCTTCGACCTCCTGCTCTTACGTTAATATTTCGATCTTGAACAACGATCAATTCTTAAGAGTTTCTTTTTGTTTTCGAATATCATATTTTACTTGTCCAATTAAATTAAACGATGAAAATCTTGATTTTTATTGGGATCTTTTGTTTGCGTACGTGCAGAAATATTAATACATACTAGAAGTTTAGTAGTAGTGATGTCGGCTTTCGTTCTTGTTGCCGGTGAGTATATTGAAGTAGATGATGCCATGATCGATGGGGCTTTGAATCTGATGACATTGAAATGCGGAAATAACTTGGATCAAGAAACAATAAGAAGATTCGAACAACTCAAGAGAATGGTAGCGGGAAAATCGAAAGACAAATCCCAGGGCATCAAACCAAGAATCAAGGTCACTGTTCCGAACAAATCGAGATGTGAAGGCAGCCCGAAACGAAAAATCCTGAAACTAGATCAACCTAAATCCACTTCAGGAGCCAAGCCCGGTCCATCGTCTTTGGCATTCGATATTCCATCAACCACTTCACGAGTCGAGCCCGGTCAATCGTCTTGGGCATTAGATCAATCTGCATCAACTTCAAGAGCCAGG